>NW_022474757.1:0-43078 GCF_009176365.1 Aspergillus alliaceus
TTTTTTTTTTTTTCCTTCTCTTTCTCACCTCTTTCCATTCCCTGCGTACTTACCAATGGCCGTCTTTGCGGTCGTTTCAGTCTTAATGCATCGGACCTTGGCCTGATCCTAGAGCCGTCGTCTCTTGGACGATCTCTCGGTCTGCATGGATGCGCGCGATCGCTTCCGGCCCGTGCAGTAGCACTGACGCACAGGAGGCCAAAGGTCACTGCGATGGTCAGCTCGCCCAAATGGGCAGTCGGTCTGTTGTCTGTCCAGGAGATCGTGGATGGACGTTGGAAAGCCGCCGATGGCGACGCACCCGGTGTTGTCCCGGACCCTGAGCTCTATGGTCTCGTGCACGCTGGAAACGCGGAGGGAGATGCGCTTCCGATAGTAACCACAAGTAGAGCAACCCTGGTGGTCATCGAGCGCTCCGAGGTTGGTGCCGTCAGAGAACTCGACGCGTGCACCTGGGAACAGGGATGTGATCTGCTGGAGGATGCCTGCTGCACCATACTTACAACATAGGATCGACCCACGGCACTCGTAGTGCCCGTGGGCCATGGTGGGCTCCTCGTCTAGTTCAAAGAAGAACGATTTGGCCAGCCAAGCCCGGGTGAGCTCCTCAGGGATGCGGTAGTCAAACTCACCTAGTTCGCCCAGCGCACGTGCGTCATCGAGCTCAGGTAACTTCCCCGCGATCCTGCGGTCGAGGCGGAACGTATCCCGCCGGACGGTCTCGGGGATGCTGTCCAAGGCGTCCTGCCAGCCTCGTCGGCCGTCGACCGCCGGCGAGGATAGAAAAGTCCGGACGGCCCTCTCGAGGAAGCGGTCCCGCAGCAGACGGCCCGGGTTGTCGGTTGGGGAGGTCGATGCCTCCGCTGCATAGCCGGTGCCGATGCTTACCACAAGGTCCGGTCTCTGGGCCGAGGGCCAGATGATCTCACTCTCGCGGAGGGCGACTCGGAGTGGGCAATTGGCCCGGACCCCGCCGTCCTGCAGGGTGCCAATTCCCGGAAGGTGTTTCGGCGTGAAATACCTGCTGAGGTTAATGCTCTGGGGGTTTGGTTTGAGGCTCTCCATCGGAGAACACCTACCCTAGGGCAGCCACACTGCATCGTGCGCTGCGGTCATGAGGTTAGCCAACCTGGAATAGGGGACCTGAAAGAAACTGGAGGAGTGGAACCGATGTGAAACCGGCGTGGCAATGGACAGAGAAGATTTAGGGGAAAAAGAATGGTTTCCCCTGTTCATCCCCAGCTTCATCTCTTATGGCTTCTTGCCTGTTGCCATCTATATACCTTCACTTCTTTGCCCCTTGGCTCCTTCCTGGCTACACCTCTCTGCTCTTACCCCTACCGCAGACTAGAAAGGGGTGTACAGGAGGGTGACTTACATTTCCCATAAAAAAGGCTCTTTCTCCGGTATTAATACTTTATAGGCAGATGGCGAGCCAGAGCGGCCAGCCGCCCGGTAGTTGGAGAACAGACAGAGCGAACCGTTTTCAACCTGGCTGGCTGTTAGGGCCACTCGGATGCCGGACATCAGGGACACGGGGGTATCGAACAGTTGACGGCAGGGCCCAAAAGCTTCCAGCAGGGTTTGATCTAGGACACCCGAATCGTACCGGCTGTCGGCCAACCAGGTCGTCAGCCAGTCCCACGATTGCCCCAAAACCGTGTGCCAACGGGGTCGTGGGGGAAAGATCTGCCGCGCCAGGGCTTCGAATTTGGGGTGGGCCTCGCTGACACACGCACCGCGGACCATCAGCTCGGATGTGATGACGGCACCTATAGGGGAGCCTTGTTCAGTCCGATTGTGTCAAGTGAGACCACACCGTACGACAACAACGTAGATCAACGCAGACCAACGCAGAACAACACAGGCCAACGCGGAACGATGCAAGATACTGTGAAGCCAACGCATTGCTGAACCATACTGCCAACCCCTTCTGCAAAATAACTTACCGGCACTGGTTCCCAACGTGAGGTCGAATGCTTCGCGCAGCCCCCGTGCGCCACCGATCTGATCCTCGAGGGCTTTCAAGAAACCGAGCGTGACCACACCACGGACACCTCCACCGTCCAAGACCAGGATGGTGGGCCGTTTGGTCGGTGGGAGCAAGCGGACGGTGAAAGTGAAACGCCTCTGGCAGGCCGGGCAGGAGGTCAGCTCTATGTGGTATTCTGCCCCCGCGCCGCGCCTGCCAAAGATGCACGCGCAAATATCGCAAATGGTATGCCCGCAGGGCAGGACGTGCTCCGGAGGGCGCCGCAGACAGAACAGACAGACATGATTCGATTTGACCGTCGACCAGACCGACGCCTCGTTCCGGAATGTGTCCCGCCGAACCCGCGCGGACCGGCCGCCAGCCATGGCGATGGCGGGAAACAGCGACACGAACTCTCGTTCGATATCGTGATGGAGGCCGTGCCTCCCGGCGTACGAAGACGCGGCACACGCAGCCTTGCAGGGCCCGCCATAGAGGCTCCGGTACATCATGACCGGGTCGAATCCTGCATCGATCAGTAAGCGCTCCCTACCCACGACGCACGCCACGATGGGCGCGCGGTTGGTCTGATACCACTTACCGTGCATTCCCGGCGGGTATGCATCCATGAGGTAAGCTGATGCGATGAAGGTCGCCATGGAAGTGGGCGGGATGTGGACCTGTTCGGCAACGCCTAAAAAGATCCCCAGGTATTGGATGGTCTCATCGCTGCCAGTCTGCTTTGGACGACAGGCATTGATGCAATCGAATGGCGACGAGGGCGCTTGTGCGATATGCTGTAGCAGCCTCCGGAAGATCCACTCCAGGTGGACAGCAGAGAAGAGTAGATGCGCCTTGGACCGCGCGACGCGTGCCTCGTCCATCTCCCGCGACAGCCGTTGCCGGAGGGGCTCAAAACGACTGAGCGGGGACAGCGGACATCGATCCCGCAGGTCTACCATCGATACAGATGCGACTAGGCGGGGGACGACCGTGGCCTGCAGTGCGTTTTCCATCGCCTCCACGTTAACCGGATCGTCCCCGGCGTCGGTCAGGACGACTACCAAGCGTGGACGGAAGAGTCCTTTGCCATCAAGACCCGCCAGCGACAACGGATCCCACGACTCCAGAAGGTGTTGGACTCGCCGAACGCCCCCGAAATCGGCCGCAAAGAGACACACCGTGTCCACCAGCGGGAGCAGGAGGCGTTGATACAGCAGTACCTGGACGTCCTGGCACGTGTGATCTTGGGTGTTTGGGAGGTGGTGCCGGCGGAGTGGTTCCTGCTGGGGTTGCCAGGGCTTAGCCTCTGGGGCGAGACTGCTTTCGATGAATAATAGCGGATGGGACGAGGCTCCGCTGGACAGATGCAGCCGGGCAAAGCCGTGTTTCTGATGTCGACTGATATTGTTATACGGATAGAGTGATCGGAGCGCCTGCGCCTTGGCTGTTCGTCCAACAAATAACTGCATGGAGGGATACTGACTGGGAGGGTCATCTATCCTGTCAATGATCCGCCGCATGGCGCTGCTGTCTGTAACGGTCCAGGCCCCATCCTCGCGCTCCAACCCTAACCAAGCGGCCATACTCACGAAATCAGGATCTGGCCCTGAGTGTCTGTCCTTCAGATGGTATTCTTCACTTCATCTGTATCTTGGTCCCTTTTGCGTCCCTTCGGTTTGCTCTTGTACTGTGGTTGTCAGGCGTTTTATGGTACTCACGCGATGGCTCCTGACGGCCTACCATCATGCTAGACTCGATAGTTCTAATGGTGAGTTGCTGCATCTTTGGGGGGGCATTCGGAATCTCCCTGCTACGCTTTATTTGCTTACCTTTCGGAAGGATCAGGTCACCCGTGATAAGATGGGACTGATAGGAAGGGGCTGCATACATTCTCAAAGGCAGCCTCCCAAATAGCCAGTCCTCAATACCTCTAACAATACCATTTTTATAAAGAGGTAGATGGATGGCCTGCAATATAGGGAGAACAAGACATTTATTGGAAGGAGCTAACAGATCTGAGCTGTGTTCTATTGCTGGATTTGTCTAATCTATTTACAGAACGAGAGGGTGGAAAAGTTAAACCAGGCAAGAGGGAAAGACAAGAAGAGAGAAAAGAGGGTAGGAGAATGCAGAGAAGAAAGGACAGCCGGAACTAAACAACTGCTCGGGTCTAGAATCAAAAATAGAAAAAGAAAGAATGAGGAGGGAAACCGGCTCCTTGGCCTATGTATCCCCTTCTATTGTGAATGGCCTCTACTTTCCCATTGAGGTATGTGGGAGCCCTGCATGAGATTGTGTGAAGGGCCGCCAGTAAAGCAGTGGTGGTCTTGTGATATTATACACTCCGCGCGCGCGGTCCGAAAGTCGAGATAAAGGGACTGGGTGATGATGACACACTTCTATTGGTAGTTGCTGCCTGTCTGATCACTGGCTGCGGGTCAGTTCAGGGTTCATGCCACAGATGTCAAGTTCAGGCGGTACTTACAGTATTCAAGTGACATCTTCATCAACTGTCGTTCCTGCTCCTTGTCAAGCGGTGGACGAGCCGGCTTTTGCTTGACCATATTCAGGGTAAGGGTCTCTGGCGGAGGTTTAATTGGTGGCTGGACCGGAGGTGTTTGAGGGCCCTCAGACACTGGCACTGGAGATGGCTCAGGGCTTGGAGAGACACTCCTGATCGATTGTCTTCCAGATGGAGGCAAATAACGGCATGTCTGGTCGAGTGTCTCCTCAATATATTTCTCTGGCTCTGTTGTTATCCTAAGCTCAGGGGATGCTGGCGGGCTTTTCTCCACCCCATCATTCTCCTCATCTTTGGGGACCCAACCCCATCTAAATCGATACCACTGGCCGCGCAGAGAGCCAATAGTTCTTGTTGTCCGGAATCTTCTATACCACAGCTTTCTTATTATTTTCCAAGGGATATTAGCTTTCCTCAGTCTAGTGATAAGGGGAACGGCCTTCAGTTCCTTTAGTTCCCACTTCATGGTTGCTGGATACTTTCCTCTTCCTGGATAGCGAACACTTGCTCCCAGAGGTGCTTTGTATAGAGATGATCTTTTCTCTTCTTTTTTGGGGGGAGGAGGATAGAGTGTTGATGTTGTTATTATGGTATAAGTGGGAGAATCCGGACTTAGGACAGAGGGCTGCTTGTCTGTTTATGACCCTCTTGGATTTACCTGCCGTCTTTCCTGGGTGGACTCCAAGTCCAACTCATTTTGGAAGCTGTCTCAGTTGACTAATAACTTTGGTTGGTCGGAATTCAACGATTTTGGACGGTGCAACACATTCCGAACCGTCTGGTTTGTTCAGCAGCAATAGAGGCATCGCCTGTGCGATGTTACTGTGGGAGTGGGGACTAGTTGACACGCTAGCAGGCATTGGCTTCCTAATTGCTTGGCAATTCATGGACCGCGTTCCTGACTTTTCGAGGGCCTCAATTACCCCCCTGACTCTGCTCAAACCGCTGTGGAATTTAATTGCCACTGGTGGCCCCACCGCAACTATCTGTTGCACCCATGCCAGTTCGCCTGTGACGGACTGACCAGCAGTTAAATGCCAGTATTGAACGAGTCTCCGCTTCGCTCCAACTAATTTACCAAATCTCCGGGACAATGTTGGTAAAACCCTGTCAAGGCAACCACACACAAGGAAAAAAGATGAGAAAAAAAAAGAGCAGTGTCCCGCCAAATTGGCTGTGGACTATGACTATAAGAATTACATTTCTTGTGTGGCAGGTCCATCAATCTGATTTCTACTGTTGATGCTTGAGACTTGGGAGGCAAACATATCTCCAACCCGTTCTCAGATACACTCTTTGGATCATGGCACAAAGCCCGCGGACTCCTGCAAAGCCTCCCAAAAGGAAACGGCACCAACGGCACCCCTGGAGGAGAGGGCGAGAAGCGCGTAGACTGTCAGGACCCAAATCTGTCAGTCCGAACAACTCTAGCAACCCAATCCAACAAGGTCATACATACAGCGAGAAGCTGCGGGAAGATGTCCACGAAGGGTCCGGGCCTGAGCCCAGCAAAGATGTCGAGGCAATAACACAGCAGAAAGAAATAAGTGAGGCAGTGAGTATGCTCTGTCTTCATTGAGTAAACTATATCATCTTAACTATCCCTAGCTTACACGGTTGGCTGATGGGGAACTGGCGGAGTACTGGAAAACGATGGCGAACACGTTTACGATGCTCAAAATGGGGTTTGAAGAATTCCCACGTTATCTTCCATTTTTGAGAAAAGCAACAATGTCCGATGCTGCACAGACCGCACTGCTCGCCCTTATCGAGAAAGGGCCCTATACCGGCTTCATTCTGCAGGACAAACTACCGTGGGTGTCCGGTCAAGACAAGCCCGGTTCACCTGGTAGCGAGTCTCCCTGCTCGTCTCCTTCACCTTTGACACGCAGCTCCGGCGAGCCGACGGACACGGTTCAACAGGAAACTGCCGGAAGTGACCGGCCAGACGGCCTGCCGGTGCCGTCAACGTCGAGTTCGTCTTCAACGCCTCAGCAAAAATCTCTATCAATACAGCAGACTAGACACGCAGCGCCAGCAACAGTCACTGGCAATATCCAGTCGCAGCAGCAAAGCTCCCAACAACGACAGAACCAGGTTCCCGGTGAGCAACCTCCGGCGTTGGACAGTAGCATGTCCGACCATCTCCCTGATGCTCAGGTTGGAGGGCTGTCGGATGGTGGGGTTCAGCCCCAGGCGCCGCCCCCTGCGGGACATCCTGCAAGGCCCTCTGCTCTTATGGAGGCCGCGCCCCAGGTGCAACATACTTCATGGACGATGAACACCGCCCCTCACAATCCGGCTGGTCCTTCGCTCGCAATGCCGGGAGCTGTACCAGTGTCATATCCTGGCCATCTCATGAGCCACGGAAGCCAAGTAGGCATGCCGCATCCCCCTCAGCCGTTTGTGAACCATCCGGCATACTCTACTACTCTGGCATATGGTTTCTCACAGCCGCATTTTGCTGGTCACATGCCTTCCGCCCCGCCCTACATTGGTCCAGCGTGGCCGTCGCAACCGTCCTCTCACACAACCTACCCCCAACCTGGCCCGCAATGGACATCCCATGCCGGTGGCTTCCAGCAGGCATCGACGCAGGCCGCTGTGATGCAACAGGCGGACACTACACTTTCTGCTCAACCCATGGCCCAGCCACAGGGAGCATTTGTTCATCCGGGACAACTACATGCACCAGCGCAGTCACAAGGTGAAGGCCTTGTAACAGAAACTGACCTGTATGGATTGAATATGCTAGGGACTCCTGACCATCACTTTAGTGCGGCTGTGTAGAACTATATATTTCTCTATTTTACTAGATCCTAATACATGAACCTCCATTTTTCTCCGATCTTTATTGCGGTTTCCTTTCCTATTTGCTCCTTTCCAGCTAAACTGGAGTAGCAAAAGAAGACACCCTGGTCTCGAGTAATCTTAGTCATTCTAGGAGCGAAAGACAGGATTTGTCCATAATCCCGCACCCAATCATTCCATGTCCCGAAAAGACATTGGCATGGCGGGTGCTAGCTCAAATCCGTGGGTGGACTATATCAAGGAAGTGGTTGCTCATGGCCTGCCTGGGAATAACCAGAATGACGTGGAAGCTGATTGCCTTGGCTCAGACAAGGAAAGCTGTTCTGCCTGCTCACTCTGCCAAAGGTATAGCAGCCATTCATGTTCTTTCCTTGGAGGTTCTCCGCTTACCGCGCCTACCATCAATGCTAATAAGGGCCAGCGACGAAGCAAAGAACGTGCTAAAAGCGTAAGTCTCTTTGTCTAACCACTACTACATCATTGGCTTACGTAAATTCGGACTCAGAGTTGTTGAAGATGTCCGGTAAGAACACCAGCACTCGGTTTGACTACTAGAGAAATACGAGGACTCATGATGCGACACAGCCAGTTACAGGTGGATATGGATCGGTAAGCTCCACGATGGGACCACCTGGTAGGCCACAGGTCTAATGATCATGCAAAGCTTTCGAGATGAATTCAAGGGGGATATCCAGTATCGCCTCCTGCCCTCAATCCTTCCCTTCTACCCGGCAAGCTAACCATCCTATGGAACACTGAACCAAACCTTAAATGAGGCAAGTGAGCGGTAAGTGGTCGGGAATTTTCTTAACCGCCCTTTATCTCCAGCGAGAGGCAATTTCGGCGAATCGTCGGCTTACCTTCATGACGGGTAGGAACACGAACGACATCAGGTACTGTAGCGGCTCGGCCGGAAGGCGTTGCCATGGACAGGTGGAACGACCGAGTGCTGACCGCTTGTTGCAGTGAGAACCGTCGAATCATGATGATGATGTGGGAACATGTCAAGGGTATGAGGACTTGGACGACGGAGACCATCAACAAGCTCTGCAGAGATCAGGGTAGTTGACAGGAATGCGGTAAATCATGGTGCTCAACTGGTGATCTAGAGACCGGCAGCCAGACTACAGCAGCATTTAATATTTCAGGGCACTGTTCCTACATGGCGATGGCTGTGGAAGGCATAGATCGCGTACGGAACTCATTCCAACCCCTGGGCAATTGTTGATGGTGCTCATAGGAGGTCCGGCCCAGCCGGTTTGGCTTTGCTCGCGGATCAGCCCGACATGAGTATCCACCGACGGATGTGTAGGGTGAGGAGTGGCGAATTTTCTTGCACTTTTAGTGTATTATCTTGTTTCTAGGCTATTTACCGAACAAAGAAGAAACTCCGTGAAAAGGGTGGGAGTGAAGAACAAAAAAGCTCTGTAACAACCTATGGACCAGTAGACTATGGACTAAACTGCGTGTGGACCGGTCGACGATCTATCGATCCCAGGTCTTTGGCCCGGATTAGGGCATGCATGGCAATGCATATCGTCGGCCCAGGGTTGGCCTGCCCTGCATGCTAGAAGTAATCAAAGGCCAAAATACCCGGGGCTCTTTTGTTTGCTGCAATGCATTGTACCTGCTGATATAATGGAGCACAGAGCACTGAAGAATACCTTGTCTTGTGGAACTGCAGTCATGGGCCATCAACTACCTGGATTGGTTGGGAACCGACATGCACGGTCCACCTTCCCAGAAGAGAAGTAAAACTCGAGACCTTCTTCCTCTTGCCGCCAAAGATGGAGAAAACAATAAATAACTAGGTTAGACAAAGGAAATGAACAGGGGTAAAAATAAAAACCCCCAAAATATCCCAAAGAAGAAAACAAAAATAGAAACAAAACCACAAAAAGTCAACAACAGAAATTAGACATAAGTAGTGGCTAGACACTAGTGGGTGGCGGCCCAGATCTAGACTCGATAAGCGGAACGGCTCTCCAAAGCAATGGTCCCAGCTCGATCACAGAGTAGTAACAAGCCGTCAGTGGAACGGATACTTATTCGCTCCGTGAGCGGTCGGCCTGTATTGGTCACTCACTCAACACTAAGCGCTGGTAAGCTCGAGCAGTCCTGCCTTTGCCTTTTGTACATTCTGGCCCTCATCCTGCCTGCCTAGGAAGGTCTTGCCGGCAGCAATTACCGAAAGTGGTATCCTAGAAGGTTAAGTTGACTATTAGTGGAGGGGACATTCGCACGACGATGGAAGGAATATAGCTATTCCTGATTTGCCTTTGTACTTCTCCTTAGAAGTGTGGGGCTTCCTGCCTAATCGAGCAAGTTCAGGTATATGAAGCGCCGACTTATAACCGGCGGAACCGCCCGGAAACGCCAGAGCTTCGGTTTTCCCCAGGTACATAGATTTTTTTTTTCTTTTTTCCGCGCTGCCTTGCTTTTACTTCGATTTTTCTTGTCTTTATCTGCTATCCTTTTTTTGGGGGGGAAGGGGGGTTTTCCCGGTTTCCCTCTCGAGTCAGGGGGGCTATCTATCCTGATTCCTACATGTTAAAATCATAACCAGTCTTTTTCATTGTGTCTACTACCCGACCCAACGAACATTCCTAATATTCAACTCAGCAGTAACGGCGGTGCACACGTACTCTGCTTGCAGAGCAACTGACGTGACACTGAAGTAGGACAATTACACAGAAGGCAATGAACCCCTGCGAACAATAGGCTCGTTTTCCAACAATTTCATTCAACTAGATTTGGCATAGCAGACACGGTAGTTGGGCTTCCTTCTTCCTTGGTCAATCATCGATCACCGACTCCCACACTTCCCGTTGGCCAGTTCTGTTGGATAACCCGAGCGATCATCAGATGCAGTTCCGCGTTCTGTCGCAGGAGTAGGGAGTTGTGACGTTCTTGATGTTCTATGACCTGCCGCTGGTCGATAATCGTCTCAGCTAGGTATGCACGGTCCCTTTGGCTTGTCTGCAGATCCCGCACCAGGGTGGACATGCCAGATTCCGACCCCGGCTCCGGTGACGGGCCCCCGCTCAAGAGTCGGTCCAGGGCAGTAGCTAGCGTCAATATGGTATCGCTTTGGCGCTGGTTCAACTCGTTCAAAATCGCTTCGCTTCTTCGATGGACTTCACACAGCCTGCGCGCATCCGCAATCTGCCTCTCCAAGCTGGCGGTCCAAGGCGACCATTCGTGGGCGATATCCGGAGCCGGAGGAAGCTCATACACGGGGTGGGCCTGGCCCAGTTAGTGTGATGTTGCACAACAACGGCATCCTGGTAAAGACATTCATTTGCTGTATACAGATAAACAAAACGAAATTAAAAAAGATCAACAAAGATCAGAAGTGAAATAAAGGGCAAAAGGGAAATTTGATGTGCGTGTGTGGGGGTTGCGGGACGAAAAAACAAGCTCGATCAGCAACAGCAAGAAAAGTACCTGGCTTGGAGTATCATGGAGGGCCGACATTAGTAGTGGGCAGCACCGTTGATAGCTCCTCCTTTTCTTGTGAGAAAAGATCACGGAACAGACTGTATGTCAGCAACAAGCTGACTAGGCTGTGTAGTTATGACTGAACTTCGTCAAAGAGGATTCTTGTTGCAGATGCCTTCACGGAGGCTTTATGTATACCTACCTATACATATACTGATTAGTATATAAGTACGTAAATAGTTCGCCTTATAGAAAAGAGGGACGGTAACCACTGTGTTCTAACTTAATATTTGCCAGTCGGGATATAGAAATAGAATATTCCGGAGACAGGATCTTGTCAGTCAGGCACTTGTCATAGAACCATATATATTGACAGATACGTGGAATTATGGCAGCTTCGGATATATAGTGAACTTGCTGTTGGCAATAGCCTCTCTGGAGACTATTATCCACGATGCACGAACATCCGTTCAACCCTTACCATTCCCCCAAACCAGACAGTTCGTCAAGTATATACAGCCGATCGACACGCTCAGTAGCTTCCGTTGAAGTCGAACTGCCGTCTAACTTACCTCGCCATCGTCGAACTAACAACAACAGTATCTCGTCGGACTCTCCGGAAATTAATCGTATGGACCATGCTATTCAGTCTGCTCAGGGATCTACTATCGCTTTGGAAACCATGCGCTCCCGGCTCCAAGCGTCAAAGTCGCATAAGGTGCAGTCGAGGGACGAGCGCTTGTCAGAGTTGGAGGAAGAGCTCGCGTGGCATCAGCAAGAGAACGAGTTCTACGGCATCTGCTATGATGGTTACCGTGGTCTACACAGCAAGGTGGCAGACGTATCGCAGAAGCTTCTGCTGCAATCCTTCTTTGAGCCCGAGTCTCGTCCATCAAGAGACCCCTTCCTTTATGATGTGATCCAGAGGCTGAACACTGCCGTCAAAATGACACAAGTGCAAGAGGCACAGGCGGAGGCTGATTGGAAGAGATTTTGGCATATTACTGATGACTGTGGAGTGCGTGCGACATGGATCTAGGTTTCATGGGCATCCTCACATAAGCCGTAGCGCATTGGAAAACCCTTCTTCCCCGTGCTGGCCGCTGCTATGCAAAATTGTTCATTGAAATCGACTGACCCTCTCTTTCTTTTCCCAATCTCATAGCTCTGTGAAATTAAGGCCTGTGTAGCATCGTTCTTTCAGAGCGCAGATGCCTGTTCAAATAAATTGATATGGCATCAACAACTGTTAAGCGAAGCGATAATGTTTTCGTAAAAACCTGAGGTCCTTGTCCTCATACGTATGTAGACACATGGACTGAATGATATATAGCCATCTGGTGTAATTCTCATTTAAATGCAATTTTGTATTATTATCGAAATACGAGAGGGCTAATAATGAAGGTGTCATCGAAGATTAAAAAGTCCTACCGCACCCAGGGAGATCGCACCCAGCAGGAACAGATCCGCAAGCGTCGACATAACTTGTTTAAACGACTGAAGGAATTTAATGACCGCTACGAGATAGAAATTTGGCTGACTATGCGGATGCCAAGTGGTAGGATCTACATTTTCGCAACAGACCCTGATGAGCCTGTACCATCTGAGGAGCAGATCGTGAGTTTAATAGAGAGAAGAGCCTTTGTGGTGTCACTGATCATAGTCTAGCGAGCGCAGAATGTCCCAGTCATTCACAAGACGCCGGCGGACTATGTCCCTAAAGGTCATCTTTCACAAGGCTTCCTAGAGCCTCCAGCTCTTCCATTTATTAATCTACCGTTTTCTCTGGTAAATGACCGGCATCCCTTGCCAAAGTGGGACGGAGATGCATCCCTGGATCAGTTTTTTACGGATGGCGGAAACAATGCCAGCCAATCAGTCCATGATAACAGTACTATATGTCAAGCATACATGTGCACAGCAGTTGAACAGTTAAAAGACACCTAGGCTTAAATAGGGTTTTAAGGGAGATCCTCGGCCTGCGGCACACTGTTGCTTTGAGCCATAGTCCAAATGCATATAGCGATTTGAAACATAGGCTGGAATGCTTGCGCATACCTCCACTTGTTTACGCACAGGACTACATGTAGCTTTCCCGCCGTGAGATGTCGGTCATTAAAGCTATTTTACATAACACTGGCTGACTACGAATGTGGTAATGTGTTGTATGTTGTAGAATTCGCTGTATCCTAGTAGAGATCTATCGTAACCTAGCTAGATCCTTTTGACATACGATATCTTTTTCTAATCATCTATTTAAGAGCCACCTGGAACAGCTCATTTGGCAACCTTTTCAGAATGTCAATTGATTATACCTCCTACAATTGGTAGTCCCTCAAGTATGCTTAAGACTCCTTGTATCGTGGGACTTAATGGAGTCATTGGCTAGACACAATTAACTTTTATAATCTGTTTTATATGTATATGATAAAATTAAATTTTCATAAGGAATAAATATAGAGTAGACCTCGTCGCCTCGCACCTGGCTAATTGCAGTGCTATATTGAGGGATGACAATGCATGTAGTACAGTACAGTATTGGGAAGCACAGCAGTGAATTGATCATTAAAATATGTAACCAATAGTCTAACGTCCTCCGATTAGACAATCCTGAAGCTAGTAAGGGAGCCCAGCGAACATTCCAAAATATGCCAACCACTGCCTACAAGTGCAATACTTTTGTTATAGTAGGTAGCATATCGAGGATAGTAAAATGAAGGGAGCAACAACATGTGTTTCGGCACACTAATTAGCCTAGCTTGTTAGTTGAACACCGGCTCGAAGACGACGATCGTTGACGTGGCGAACAAGAAAGAGAGGGGCTGAGTTTCTGTCGGGAGTTACGCAGAATTTTCATTCTATTGATGTCTAGCTACCGGTTTGCGATGGCCTATCTTTTTACGGCCCTCATAACATGTTTCGCGAATAATTGATCGAGATTCCATGTAGTAGGCTTGTGAGCTTTAAAAGGACCGTAAACCTTAGTATATGGCCTACCAGGGCAATCACCGTCAGCCGCTCCGTCGTCGAAAATGACTAGTGGAGCTATAGCATTAACTGAAAGCATTCCTCGCTCCAATCTAACACTGCCTGAGCTATGCGTCTTTCTGCTTTTACTGATGCTAAACACAGCAAGCCCACAGGAACAGCACTTGTCTGGTTCAATACAGGAGGGAACTAATCCCGTTAAAGTGTTAGAGAAGGAACCTAGCAATCCTCAGCAGCACATGGAAGGGCCGCAAACAGAGGGAATCCCACGTAGGACTGAATATAACTCCGAAGATATCAATTTGTGTCTCTCCGTTATGTACCGCCGCCTCTTGAGGCCCGGCTTTCACCGTACTTTACTAAAGTACGCGCAACTTGCTCGAGCGCCCCTATCAAAAGTTCTATATCATCCTCCAAATTTAGCCGCTAGAAAGCAGCGAGGGGCACAAAAGGAAAATACTACACCAGTATATGACAAAGTATTATTGATGAACAGCCTTCTAGACCATTTTCAGAAAACATTTAGTGAAAGTCATCACCTCCGTCGTCGACGTGGAGCGAACACACTGTGGATTGCTTTACATAGAAGGAATTACCCTCAATTGCTTAGCTCGGCACTTCGCTTGATGAAGAGAAACGCGAAATTTAGAAAAGTCGTCCAGCGCTACACAAAAGAAAATAGACTCCTAAGCTATTTTCTATACATAGCGTTCAAACTGTCTGCAGTACATCTTGAAAACGCACCTACTGCAAATGACATGCACGTACTAGTGGCGGAGAAATGATCCGTTTTTGTGTCTAGATGTCAAAACTCGAGCCTTGTTAGTTTATATTGGTTATTAAGATAACCTCATTGTATTAGACCTAGATAATGCTTGTATAGAGAACCCCAAATTAGTTTTCTGGACAGAAAGTAGCTATGTGATTCTTTGCCTGTTACTGTGGGCTTAGCTGTTTGTCATACAATGCTTAAGAATTTATTTCCTTATCATATGTACAGTACTGTGAAATCTGTAGCTTCATTTAGCTGCTCGTAAACTTACACGCTGAGTAGTTAGCCGGTCAGCGAAAATGGCAGACTACTTCACAAGCTGGCTCTACCACGTACTGGGTATTCTTTCAAATCCCCCATAAAAATCAGTGGTGGCATCCAATTTCTTAGTAAGTTTGTCCCGGGCGAGCAAACCAAAACAGCCATTGCTTCCAGAACCATAAGATTTAGGCTCCGCACATTTGATATATGGCTTAACATATTGAAGTGCTCGAGCGTCGGAGGTGCAAGAGTGAACTTCGAGGCTCCGCCCGATCAATTATGCGTAGGGGAATAAGGTTTGAGATTCACCTCAATTTTTGAACATTTCAATCAAACACATCTCATATTGAACCACAATTGGGGACTATACAATTCCTAAAGTATAAATCTTTATCTGGAGTGCCCCATGAGGAGGTATGAAATCGCAATAATTGCTTACATACACTTATCTCTATAAATTCCGCTGCAATTCCCCGAGATCTCTTTCGCTCTTCAGCCGCTCCGCACTGATCGTTTATCAGGTACTATACGTTCAGGATGACCACATCGAGTAACCAGAAGCGGGCATTCTGGAGGAATAAATGTCGCATGGCGCTAGCAGAGCACATTCGTAAGGCTTATCACTCCCCCTACAGAAGTCCCCAAATACTCCGTTTTGTTCTCAAGCCTTAGTTCCAACGCCGGGAATAGAGTTTGAGAAGTAAAAGAGGAGCCTTTGATATTATATCGGCTTCAGGTCCCACCTGTTGACGGGCTCCTGTAATATTTTGCGTTCTCAGCTATGTACTCACTCACTCTATATAGATAAGCAACTTGGCCTTAGAGTCCCACCAGGAAGCATTCGCTTACGACCACGGCACGATGACCCATATAGGTGGAACGTTGCCAAATCCGTGGATTCCCTCTTCAACTCAGATTTGAGTCGCGGAAGCATCGGAGTCTTCCAAAAGATTTGCGACGCCTTGAATTCCGGTAACCTTATAGAGGCAGTGTCCCCCAAAAACTTGCAGCAGGAAGACCCCTGGAGGGAGGTATGCATGACTGTAAGAAACCCTGAGCCTATCGTTACTTTTAATAACTTCTTATTCTGTAGGACGAACACCATGATTTGGGATCTGATGACAGTTTCACGGCCACGATACAGAGGCTTGAGCGAGAGGTGCATGAGGCAATTGCTGACAACAAGAACCTTCGCGAGAAACAGGAGCAGGAGATATTTAATATTCAGAGAGAACGGGAAAGAGAGCGTGAGGGACTACAGCGAGAAATATTGCAGTGGAAACATGTTGCAGAATCCCAAGACCGCAAGTTCCAGGAGATGAAAGACAAAGTCACCCCCGCTCTAGACATGCTCAACCTACATCTGTCGGAGCTTTTCGATAAGAGAGAGCCCTAGGACTGTAGCAGTTAGTTTTAAGCTGAGCCAGAGAAGCGGAGTTTTGGACCAAACCTAGTCCTATCTGAGAAGTATGCCGATGAATGCCGCGGAGAATAGAGGCAGATAATTAAATTGCTCTTGATACGTATTACCATCACGCAGACTACAGTTTTGCTATAAATTTCGAATATAGCCACTCCAAAAGAAAAGTACTCGAACAGATGTTTTTTTTGGGCGGATATTTAGGTTAGACAGTTTTACGGGTAAGAGCTGCGGAAGGATGAGGATGTTTACTTAGCATGTTGCTATATTTTATCTTGAGGCTGGTCCATATAGCAGCGAATGTTTGTAAACATATATAGATAAATAATCAATTCCTGACCGTATGTTTTCAGCATCACATAGGTTTAGCACATCAACAAGACATTAAACTTCTGCACAAGCTACCTGCATCTACTGAGCATTTCTTGCATTTCCGTTGCCTACAAACACGCCCCTTTACAGCTTATTAATATCAGTATCCATTCGCTAGTAATACATAGGTCTTTAGAGAAGGGGTTAAAGAGAATATAAGAGCTGATTTCCTATCATAATTCTGGGCTAGAGCCAGTCAGAACGGGGTGTACCATCTAATTGCGGTGTCATCTTGCTGTTCAATGCTGTTGAAAGGGCCGCTGTAGTGATCCTATTCACATTGATATCTAACGTAGCGATCTAACAAAACATCAAATGTAGAGAAGGAAGAGAAAAAGAAGGAAAGAATTCTATCATACAAGCAAGAACTGTGGGATTTTGTGTTGTAGGATCAGATCAATCAGTGAATAAAGCGGACTTGGTGCCTCAGGCAGGGTTCGGCCTAGGTCCTGACAGCCGCTATCCTATAGGAACTTTGAGCTTTTTGTGCCTGCGTTGTAGGGAAAGCTGTTTTGTAAAATAACTGGGCCTGTGAAAATATTAGCCTGTGCCAGGCAGAACAGTCACTAAATCAAATGATAATAAGGTGAACATGAAGGATGGAAAAGAAATAGAAAAGGAAACGCCCACTTAGATTCGGCATACCCTGAAGCCCAGGCAGTCTACTCCCCTCACTGTCCCCCTTCCATTTCTTTTCAGAGGCCTACACTACATTTGTGGTTCACACAGAGGCATATTAAATCTGCGAAACCGGCCCCTACGGTACTATAACTGTTAGTTGACTCGTTTTTTCTGATTAATATTAGGCCACTGATGCCTGCTTACCCCACAAAGTTATCACAACTAGAATGACCAGACATCAAAGTCAATCTCTACCTTAACTTAGTGGTACGCGATAAAATGGTCCATTCATTTGTAGAATTTCACTGAAGGATGATGTATAAATAATCGTTTTCCTATGCTCTACAACAAAGCATGAGATCAGGTTTTCCATAATACAAATAGATCTAAAGCGGAAAGCATCATCATGGCACATCTTTACCCTTGGAGTGTTGAGGAGCAGTCAATAAATAGTAGACAGATCATTGACCCCAAAGAGCTTGAGAAAAGGGAGTGGAATACCGAGTCAGAGTCAGAATACACGGAATCAGAGCTAGACGATGCATACGCTTTCAACGGCCACGAAATAGAGGCCTTCGGGTCCGGAATTGAAGGATATGCAGAATACGAGCTCCTTGGCTCTGATGAATCGACCAATGACGAGGGATCGAGTTTAAGTTCTGTAGGTGCTTACGAAATCCCACATCAGCGGGAAAATGTTGACATATACAGAATGATGAAGACGAGGTCGAGGGTATCGTTGTTCTTGACGAACGAGAAATTGATGCAGCCGCTGGTAAAAAAAGTCAATTCCTGGTGAAGTGCTGGATTGACAAGAAACATTTCGAGTTGTTCACTGAATTGATGAGAATGTCATGAACTGATCTCTCAAAGTAACACGCGTTTCAATCATGGGTGAAAATAGCAATTTCAAAGCTTCAGTTTCAATAGGGAGCAAATGAACTTATTAGCAAGGCCTTGATGCCATAAATAAGATACTAAGCTGTGATTGTGTACAGTACCTTGTGTTGTAATTAAAGGAAGATAATTATTCTTCATTACTTCTGTAAACCTGAGGTTTATATACTGTACAGGTTGAACATAAGATTGATTGAAAATCAATCCGATCCTTATATGGAATCTATTCCGTATCTGAAGCTCCATAGTTTGCCTGGCCGAGCCTCACCCCACAACACAGACTTCTCCCCGCTGGCGGCCTTAATCTTCCCTGCAGAATATCTGAGCAGCCTGTCACTATTGGGTTGGGAGAACTCTCTGTACGCTGCTAGAGACGCTTGATAAGCTCAAATTACTTTTACAGCTTCTCGGTATTTGTAGGAGTCTCAGCAGCCCAATTAGAGGACACCTTGCTATGAGAACTGCCAGGCGGAGTAAGAGTTTTTGAGGAAGTTGATCAAGCACTCTAGCCGGCTTATAAGGAATTATACTAGTAAGTTTAAGCTACTGCCTATCTTAGATACAGTAAAGGTCTTGGGGCGTATCTCCATATGGATCTTTAAGAGACCTCTTGTCAATATAGCTAGCATCATGATACGCCCAGTCTTGAACCTAATCACCGTATACGCTTTCCAAAGTACGAAAATAGGTAACATTGAGCCGTTGAAGATGGAGGGAAGAATGAGGCGGTAGATAAGGATATATAAATATCGTTCTCCTTACAAAATGGTCAAATTCAACAGTTGCATGACTTCCATGGCCACCTAAAATAAGCAACCTACACTTGCCAATTGTACGCAGTTTAGTATACTTATTAAAGATCTCCTTAGCCAAGGCGCTCCTAGTGGGCTATTTATCCAACCGTTTTAACTAACGCCGGTCACCCAGTCTGCTGGTATGTTTGTATACCATATTGGTTGATGTTGTTTGCCAGCCAGAATGATTAAAGGTGGTAGGATATAGATAGTTGAGCGATAGCTTTCATTATAGTCACCTAGTCACGATTACTGGATATCTTAATTCAACATGGCTCCCAACCTGTGAGGTAATTACCTAAGTAATCTGCTTTAGCATAGAGCTTAATATAGCATACCTTGCAGGTTGATGTCATTCCTACTTTAGAGAATTCAAGATTAAATAAATTGATGATAAAGTACTAGCCCTAATAGAACCGATGTTGGAACATACGGTCGTCCTGCGCCGCATGCCCTATTGGTTCGATCTCGCTTAGTCATCATTTAGTAAGCTAGTTATTTAGATAGTTTGGCCGTTCCGGCCACCCAATAGGACAAGCATACATTCGCTTCCACAACCGACCCGAGTCACCTGAGTCCTAGCCGCATAGCTCTGAAAGTGAAATGTCAATTATCAAGCCAATCAAATTAAATCAGTCATCAACTAGCGACTGACCGCCTCCGGGAGCCGTAACTATATTATTCTGCTAGCTTCCCAACTTCCAACTTATGCACTGCTGATTTCCTTTATTCCTTTATCACTACAATGTCAGTAACTATTAACTCCAATGTGGTTGGACTTGACGGTATGATACCCAGAATCATAGACCGTGAACGCGAAGGTATATATATCCCTGTACTGTTGATATCTTCTGCTGAACATGTTATCTAAGATGAGGATGTGGAGAGACTCGTTCCTTGGGTTTTTCAACATTCGGATATTGTAGACGAGGATCGCATACTTTGTGGGCCTAAAGAAGACTGCAAATTCGGTTCAGTCTTCTATTACTTACTTTCCTACCGATGCAATCTACAAGGAAACGCCTTTGATGATACAGGGATCTCAAATGTCTTTGTACCCAGCGAAACAATCACCTTGCCCAGAAAGAGTTGGCACATACCTGGAAGAGAACCATCTAAATATCTTATACATGACCAGTGCACAATATCTAAAATGCTAATAGAGACTATCTATGTCAATCTTAGTAATGTCAAAGAGCAGGATCCCAAAGTTGAGTACGTTTCTTAGCTTTTTCTACATATAGCGTTACTAATCTCTCTAGGTTTACTACACATGGACATGAATTGAGATATACGATTGGTGGTGAATGATTTGCTACCAGACCAGAGGGCGCCGCTATTGTTGGACCAAGAGCTCAATATTTACCAATAATCTCTTTTACCGGGGAACTTATATAATAATCTATTTGAGTAGGAACTCTGCTGATCCTATTTAGTGGTTTCCAGGGCAAACTTGGAATGGACTTTTAAGAGAAACTTTCAGTACAATGTTGGGACAGCTTACTAAAAATCTTAGTATCCTGGATACAGGTTTCCAAGATCAAGAAGTTTTTATAGTTGGTTTCCACGGTCCTTATCTCCACATAGCTCGTGGGTTCTTTGCAAAAGATCTTATCTCCAGAGTATATGCACAGGGACATTTCGATCAAGAGCCTGTTAGTCTACAATTTACTCGGAGCTATAACTTATTCCTCAAAGAAGATTGGCTTGAAGTAACACGTGTACTGACCAGGTTGCTTCGATATCTGCTCAGCGGAAAGTCAAAAGTGGGGGTTGTACAAAAACATGTGAAGTAAAGATGCGGCCGAAATGTCTAAACTTTCTTTCATACCAAGAGCATTCTATAGAATAGTCTGCACTCTTTTACCTTGTTCAAGCTTGCTTAGTCTTGCCAGTCAGCAGTTGTATAACTTTCCGGACTGCTATTGTCGTCCTTTTGCAAAACGAAAGGAATCCGTGGCCTATTATTGTAATGTCTGAAATATAGTTATACCTTAGCTTGCGATTTCCTAAAGCATTGAATTTCCAACTCAGGCCTTCATTTTCATTGAACGTTCCCCCATGGTGTTTTGGGTTCCGTGGCACTGTATTCCTAGTGCGATAGGAACCTATCTCGCAGTTTTGGTTGGACGATTAGGGTTGTGATAGGGAATGAGTCATGGACTCAAGTCACCCACTTTACGAGACGCCTTGAGGGTCATATTGAGAGATGTCGGCATAGCAGGTCTCGAGGCAGACAAGCCTGAGGTATTGTGCCACTCCTTCTCACAGAAACACTTGCATTGATAGCAGTATTAGGTAGAGCAGAAATTCTTGTATCATTTTCTGCCCGAGATGAGAAATCAGCTGCGGTCGAACACGGGCCCAGAAGAATACAACATTGAGGGCACCATCCATCTTAGGTTATTGGTCCAGTATATGGAGAAGACATACCAGTCTACCTCAGAACGACTCTCCTCCCTTCTGGCGCATCGGAAGATTACATACGATCTTCTATGGCCTTGCTTCAAACCAGGCACGTTGGCCTACATGACTTGCCCCTCCACTGGTCTGCCCAGATGTGCCAGGTTTAGCTTCGGACTGGAGACTCAGACCGTTCGCAAGGTAGACTGTTTTGAGGTACATGCCGAATATTTCGACTTCGACGGAGAACTGTTCGGCGAGTCGACCGAGAAGGTGCAAATAGAGGTCTTTCGAGGGCCGATTGATATCTCGAGTCTTCCCATATACCCGCTGGAATTCCACCCTGACAAAGGAATAAAGTCACGTTTAATACAGGGACGAGCAAAACCAGTTTCACCGCCTGGTTCACTGTTGCTCTCTCTGAACGCTACTGCCAAGACACTAGCCGCAAATTAGGTCATAAAATGACACTTGTAACTATAATACAATACAGTATTCGTCTTACTCAGATCACATGCATTCATCAAGCCACAATTGTCAGGCACAGTTTCTCTGCTCTGCAGTTTTATAAACCTCAGTATCGAAGATTCACTGTTATTTCATCGTACATAGTAGAATTGTACGCCGTTAAATCTAACAGATTTAAATAGTAGCAAGAGTTTACTGTATTATTTTGAACGGCGAATGTGTTGAATAATAGTGAACAATAAGTAAAATACCAATATATATAAACAGCTACTAGCTCTCTATCATAAATTAGATATGTAAAGCAATATAATATTATTGCGGATTTTTAATAATAATGTAAGCCTGCCAAAAATGACCTTTGGGACTCTGCTATCGTGCGCCTACAATATCAATGCATAACTCAAGAAAATTGCCGAAGTCCTGGCCTGCACATTAACGGTAGTTTCTTTCTATAAAGTTTCAACTCTGCATGGATTCCTCAATTGGATTGAGACCAGGCGAGTAAGGTACATAGTAAACACCTGCAGAAGAGTACAATTCTTCCAAGCGCTCAGTGCAATGGAAGGATGCGTTATTAATAACTAGAATGGGACTTCGGTGCTGGCTACCTGCTACAGTGCTGCAGAAGTTGCTCAATAAAATCCTCGAACATTGTGGCGTCTGTTAACCCCGGAAGTCTCGACAAAGAATAATCCCGCCCTGCGCATAGGGTGCAATATTTGATACCGTTGGCCTCTGTGGAGCCAGGTGACTTCTGAACCGGCGTTATCCCGAGGGGTCACCAGCCTATTTCCCTATGCCCTGCTCGCTTATCTCATTCCGATTCATCTGTATAGACTAAATGATACGAACGAAACTCCAATAGATTGTGGAGGTAGCAATACCACAAGTTTCCATCTCTTTCCTTGGCTACGTTTCGAGCCGCCTTACTAGACCACCCGATCGACCGAAGTGCTCAGCTAACAGTGCACGTTGATTCAAGTCATCTCATCTCAATATAGGTCTGGGCTCTCTTATAAACGGTTGCAGATAGCGTTCAGCATTGTCTCAGTTATCTTGGTCGACCGCTAGTTAAGGGGAGGAGGGTTGGGAGAGCTCGAACATTTCCGAATTGACGCAGGTTAGTGCGGATGTTGATGGCCGAACGCTTGCTGCAGCCGGCTGCCACGGCCATTCGGGATGTAGTTAGCGAATTACTGCCATATCACGAAAAGCTGTGAGGCGACAAGTAGCGGTGCCATGATGGGCAACGGGCAAAACTGAAGCCAAAGACGAGAAGAAATGGGGTGGGGTTCGTGATGCTGGGACCTTGTGAAGTTGTGGTAGGGAGAAGAACTGGTCCCGTGACGTGTGTTACCTTAAGAGTCTTGGACGCTTTCCCAGAGCTCCCTAAAAAAGTGAGGGCAGAATACCTTGCATAATGGATGTGTCTCGTGGATATGAAACAGTCCTGTATTTTGCCTCATTACAATGTTTAGTTACTTTATCTTCTAGCAGACCAATAGGAAGGTCGGCGCTTTGTACACCAATAAGGATGAAGTGCATTACCATCTTCAGCCTCGCTCCAAGCGCCTGCCCGTCTTTCTCATACCTAAATCTGTGATCTGTATTCCATGGCAATCTCCCTAAGAATATTCATGACTGTTGAACAACACATGCTTCTCTGTTAATTAGCGAGCCTATCCTGACAGTCCCGAACATGGAACCACTTTCTGGTGCAGCAAGCGTTATCGCAGTCATCCAACTAACAGGGGCCATCGTGCAGATATGTGGAAGTTACATCAAGAAAGTTGAAGAAGCGAAGCAAGATATCCTCCACCTTCGGGAGGAGGTCGACGCCCTTTCTCAGGTACTCAATCCGCTCAGCAAGCTTCTTAATAGCACGAACAGTACGAAACTCGTTTCCCAAGACCTAATCGACAATATTGCAAAATGCTCCTCAATTCTCACGACATTGAGGGAGAAAATCGATCCAGAAACAACACAGAGACGGATGAGGAAATGGGGGCTCCGAGCATTCAAATGGCCTTTAAAACGTGAGGAGGTGGTCAAGGCGATCAGCGAGATCGAGAGATACAAAATGTTGTTCAACTTATCATTGCTCGTTGACCAAACGTAGGTGTATAACCCTATCCTTAGTGGGTAATCGAGCTAATGTTATAACTAAGGAGATCTGCCAATCTTATCAACCAAAAGATAGATATTAGCCGGTTACATGTCGCAAAAGGGGCAACATTTAATGACTACGAAAACCAACACACTGAGTGCCTTCCCGGGACCCGAGTCAAGCTTCTCCGCGAAATTGACAACTGGTCCAAGACATCCGGTGGAAAATGTATTTTTTGGTTAAACGGCATGGCCGGGACGGGAAAGTCAACAATTTCCCAGACTATTGCAGGCCATTTGAAAGAACAAAATCGCCTTGCAGGGAGCTTCTTCTTCAAAAGGGGTGAACAAGACCGAGGGAATGCCAAAGTGCTCTTTTCGACACTTGCCAAACAATTAGGAGGCACTATACCTCAAATGGGCCCCAGTATCCAAAAGGCAATCGAGGAGGATCCAGATATTCCAGAACGGGTGCTTAGGGAACAATTTGAGAAACTTATTCTGCAGCCACTTCTTGCAATCAGCCAGCGCACAAGTATGATTATGGTGATCGTGATTGATGCATTGGATGAATGTGACCAGGAAGATGATGTCCGGGTTATTCTCCGTCTCTTGCCACGGGTCCAAAAGTCAAGTTCACTGCAGCTACGATTTCTGTTAACAAGCAGGCCGGTGTTTAATAGTTTACTAATAATACAGTGAAATTTCTGACTTTTCTGACTTGGAGTAATAAGGATTCTGAAATAGCACAATTTATACTCGATCTGAGGCGATTTATACTCAGAAATAGGCATATCGCTAATATCGCGCCGCTCCAACTATATTCTTCGTGCCTCATATTCGCACCGGAAAGGTCCTTAATAAGAATCTTATTCGGCAGAGAGCTCCCTAGCGGGATAAGGAGGTTGTCAAAGGTCAAAAAATTGGGGTGCAGAACTACAAACTCTAGAAGGCCATTTGGGCGCAGTCGGAGCGGTCGCCTTTTCACCAGACAGCCAAGTACTGGCAACATGTTCCCATGATAAGACTATCAAGCTCTGAGATACTATGACTGGATCATTGCAACAGAGTCTAGAGGGACATTTAGATTGGGTTCGGGCCGTTGCATTCTCGCCCTGCGGTCGGTTACTAGCGTCAGGTTCTCATGATAGTACTATAAAGCTCTGGGATACCGGCACTGGCGCTTTAAAACAAAGATTTACTGTTGAAGGGCCTCTGCGAAAGACCCTGGACGGCTATCAAGGTTCGGTTGGGGCTGTGGCATTTTCACCGGACAGCCGACTTCTGGCATCTGGCACCCATGACAGTACAATAAGGCTCTGGGATACCACCACCGGTGCCCTACGACGAACTCTAGAGGGCCACACATTTTCGGTTTGGGCAGTAGCTTTCTCACCAGACAGTCAACTACTGGCAATAGGTTCTTTTGACAGCACAGCTAAGCTCTAGGACATCACCACTGAAGCCTTGCAAGGCAACTTTATCGATAAGAGGGCCGCACGGCAGATTATGGACGGCCATTGGGGCTCAGTAGGTGTCGTTGCATTGTCACCGGACAGCAAGATACTAACATCTGGCTCCATTGATGAAACAGTCAAGCTCTGGGATGCCACTACTGGAACATTGCTACAGACTTTAGAGGGTCATTTGGATTTTATTTGGGCCATTACCTTCTCGCCAGGTGGTCGGTTTCTTGTATCAGGCTCCAATGACGGCACAATTAAACTCTGGGATACTAGTACTGGAACCCTGCAACACACCCTGGATGGTAATTCAGGGGCAGTCAGGGCTGTAGCATTCTCACCTGACTGTCAACTGCTGGCATCAGATTCCATTAATAACATAGTCAAGATCTGGGATCCTATCACTGGGGCCGTGAAACAAAATCTGTCAGTCGAAGAAGTTGTCACTGATATAGGATTTTCAAATCGCGGTGCTTTCCTAGAAATGAACATTGGTCAGCTAAGTATTTAATTCTCACCTAACAATCGCACCTCTGTTGTTGCCCTTACCGCCGCCGAGTTATTGATAGAAGACCATTGGATATCGCTTAACGGTGTAAAAATCCTATGGCTGCCTCCGGGGCGTCGGCCATCATGTTCAGTAGTTAAAGAGCGTACAGTTGTCCTAGGGCACACATCAGGAGACGTCTCTCTTATAGAATTTCGTATTGAAAGATTGATTTCCGATCAATCTGATATTCATTTCATATATAAACCCTCAAGCTTTCAGATAAGAATAATAACAATTAATCCTGAATCACAACACACGGAAGTTACTCCACCAGATCGGGGCCGAATTCGAATACAAAGACTGAAAGCGAGAACCCAAGCCAATAGGAGGCAGCCACGTTCCAACAAAACCCCGCACTTAGTCCATATGGCTCTAATGGTTCTTGACTGAGGAAGAATTCTATTGTTTCTGGGAACAAACCTATTCAAAGCTAGAAGAACTTGGTTTTGGTGAATGTTTTCTTGGCATATACTATGCGTTTTCTTCTGGATTCGAAATGTCGTATCACCGATGGCTCCTGCCTGTCGCCTTATATTCATAGCTTGGACCTGCCACAATGCGGCAATAGAACCCTCATACAGGCTGGGATAAGTGTGTGTCAAGTAAGTCATAGCAATAGCGTGCGCTCATATCAGAAATAGTGGTCATATGTTATGTGATTATTAACAGTTCCAGATAAGCTGCCATTGTTATGGTGAAAGGCACTTCCACTGCTATCCCTTTTTACACCCAGCAATATCGCCGAGGTTGGTTTCATGCATGTACATATGTGTAAGTATTCATGAACACTTTGGATTTGAGAAGGCAATCAAAAGCTGAAAATAAGGTGATATCCCATTAGTGTACGTGTGGCAATGGCCCAGTGGCATATCATCTCCAACCCCGGTGCAGTGTATGTAGTCACACAGTCTGTGCAAACTGCCAGATTACACAGATCTTTTAGGAATTTAGACCCTTATTCATTCATTAATTAACCGCTGTATTACTGGTGTAGACCAAGTATATCTATGTTGACACTACTAATATAATGATAATATTCCGTCGTCCAAAGAAGACATTCTATCAACCAAAATGACCGCTAGGCCACCAATGTTACTATCTTTTCAGGTTGATATGTTAAATCCTCACCAAAATAATCTACATTTGATGGGCATGAACATCTGCTACATGGTACAGATCACGGTAACATGTGGTCTTTGATAGGGACAGAATATAAAACTGTAGAGCATGTACCTTAGACTTCTTAATACCTAGTTGATAGTTATTTATTTGGGCCCTGGTTACAAGAGGTAGTCACCCACGTGACTTGACAAATACCGTATTATATATACAGCAGTCATTCCACGTGTACCTAATTCTGTGGCTGGTGTCTGGGCAGTGGCGTTAAGAAAGAGAAAGAGTGTTCTGGGCGGTGAAACTGGTTTTGCTTATTCCCGTATCAAATGGGAAACCCCACTGACTGTTCAATATATGAAGTACAGAGTTCCCTGTAAGCCCTGGGGGACTGAGCCAGAGGACCCTGTAACAACCTGCGAAACCTGGGAACTTTGAGGTTCTTCACTACCGACTCTGCGAAAAATGCCCCCGGGTCACCTCCCGGCGGGACGGGCCGCGACGCGAACCCCTGAACCACCGGACCGCGACGAACGCGAAGGCTCACCACCGCGGTTATCAAGACCGAAACGCACCACTAAACCACCAAAAAATTATGTTCAAGAACAAGAGAAAGAAATAGAGCAGAGAGTCACGCGCTCCCAACAGAGGAAGAAAACGCAAGGCCGCCCAGCAATCCAACATGACAAACAAACCTCGGATGACTCCTCGGTGGAGGCCGAGGACTTGGATTCCGTCCAACTGGTGGAGGAGCTCACCAAACTCAGGAGAGAGATCAGACGACGAGATGACTTGCACAGGGATGAACTAAAGAGAGTTAAAGAAGAATTTAGTGCTGCCCTAGCAGAGGTCTGACACGAGTTACAAACGCTGACACTGCAATCCCATTCCGAGTCATGTTCACAAAACGGCCACGAAGAGATCCTCCGCGAAATCCAATCCCTACGCACGTCAATCACTTCTGCAGGTCCTACAAACAGCTTGTCTTATGCAGATGTTGCCCGCACCCCTCCAACTAGCCAACCGAGCAACATACGAACTCTCTCATCGTTCAACACAACACCGACTACCTTCACCGATACATTGTATTGCACGATAGATACTTCCAATATGGCAGAGAACGAAAACGATAGGATATCTGCAGGCCCAATCAGGGCCGCAGTTGAGGCAGAAGTCCGAACAATGGAAAACCACATGAACTGGCGATGCCGCGCGGTTACTGTGGACCCAAGGAACACCAATCGGATTAGGATTGCTTGCCGAGATGAAGCTGAACACCAGATGGTTAAGAAAATCGCAGAAACAAAGATCGGTGCGGGAGCCCGGGTGCTCCGTGACGAGCTTTACCTGATCAAAGTCGACAGTGTCAAGAAGACCGCAGTGCTAGATGAAAAAGGTGATGTCAGAACTGGAGCCGCAACAGCATTCAGTGAGGAAAATGAGGCCACTGTGGCCAAAATTTCACGGCTCAGCAGAAAAGAGAGTACGAAGGCCTATGGATCCATGGTCGTGTATCTAACCAAAGGCACCGACGCACGGAGACTCCTGGCTGACGGGTTCTTCCACGCTGGCGGAGAATCGGGCGTAACCAGCACCTTTGAATATCGACCACGGCCGGTACAATGCTATAACTGCCAAGAGATTGGCCATAAGGCATTCCAATGCAAGAACGCCCAGAAGTGCGCGAAATGCGCCAAGGAAGGCCACCACCACAGTATTTGCAACGGAACGGTTCCTCGGTGCGTTCCGTGCGGAGGCCCACACGAATCGTACAGCAAAAACTGTCGGAAGGTCTATCCTGCACAGCATGAATAGAACACTCCGAATAATCCAGCTAAATGTAAGGAAACAGGGCACAGTGCATGACAGCTTAATGAACGACGAAGGAATCCAGGACGCAGTGGCAATAGCAATCCAAGAGCCTCAAGCAAGAAGAATTGAAGGCCGACTCTTAACAACCCCAATGGGGCATCACAAATGGATAAAGATAGTCCCCTCCACATGGAGGGAAGGCAGATGGGCAATTAGAAGCATGCTATGGATAAATAAGGATGTGGAAGCGGAACAAGTGCCAATAGAATTCCCGGATCTGACAGCAGTGGTCATCCGACTCCCCGAACGATTGATTTTTATGGCATCAGTTTATGTAGAGGGAGGAGATGCCCAGGCTTTGCATGACACATGCAATAGCTTACGCAAAGCTATCACAAAGGTAAGGCGAGACACGGGCACAGTAGTAGAGATAATGATTGTGGGAGACTTTAACCGCCATGATCAACTTTGGGGAGGAGACGATGCGTCTTTGGAAAGACAGGGAGAAGCGGATCCAATCATTGATTTTATGAATGAATTTGCTCTGAGCAGTGTACTTAAACGAGGCACGAAGACATGGCATGGTGGAGGGCCGGATGGAGATCATGAATCCACAATCGACCTCGTCCTTGCCTCTGAGAATCTGACAGATTCTTTGGTAAAATATGCAATACATGGGACAGAACACGGCTCTGACTACCACACGATTGAAACTGTGCTTGAAGCCCCGAGGCCGGGTTCAAAACAACCGGAGCGACTTCTACTCAAAAACGCGCCATGGAAGGAGATCAATGCCAAAATCGCGAGAACCCTAGACGCCACTGTCGGAAGGCACAGTGCAACAGAAAACTGACTGACTAATGACAGCGGTGTTGGAAGCAGTTCATGCCTTGACTCCAAAGGCCAAACCGTCACCATACGCAAAGCGATGGTGGACAACGGACTTGACACAGCTCCGTTATATATACACATACTGGAGAAACCACGCTCGGTCAGAGCGAAGGGCGGGCCGAGCCGCAGCACACCTGGAAAGGGCGGCCAAAAGCGCAGGGAAGCAATATCACGACGCCATCCGGCAATAAAAGAAAAAGCACTGGAATGAATTTCTCGCAGACAATGACGATATATGGAAGGCAGCCAAGTACCTAAAGTCGGGAGAGGATGTAGCATTTGGGAAAGTATTGCAGCTTGTCAGAGCAGATGGAACCACCACCACCGATCATGAGGAACAAGCCGAAGAACTATTAACCAAATTCTTTCCTTCCCTGCCGGACAATATTGATGAGGAAGAGCCCAGACCCCAAAGAGCGCCAGTAGAGATGCCTACTATCACCATGGAGGAAGTAGAACAACAGCTATTTGCAGCAAAATCATGGAAGGCACCTGGAGAAGACGGCCTACCGGCAATAGTTTGGAAGATGACTTGGCCCGCGGTCAAGCACAGGGTTCTTGACCTATTCCACGCGTCCCTGGAAGAAGGCACGCTACCAAGTCAGTGGAGACATGCAAAGATTATACCACTCAAAAAGCCGAACAAAGAGAACTACACTATTGCAAAAGCCTGGAGGCCCATCTTACTTCTGGCGACACTTGGTAAAATACTAGAATCGGTGGTTGCAGAAAGAATCTCGCACGCGGTGGAGACATACGGCCTGCTCCCAACCAGCCACTTTGGAGCCCGAAAACAACGATCGGCGGAACAGGCCCTCCTGCTCCTGCAGGAGCAGATCTACACGGCCTGGCGGGGCCGACGGGTCGTGAGCCTGATTAGCTTTGATGTTAAAGGAGCCTATAATGGGGTCTGCAAGGAAAGACTGCTCCAGAGGATGAGGGCGCGAGGCATACCAGAGAAGCTGATCCGGTGGATTGAGGCGTTCTGCTCAGAGCGGACAGCGGTTATCCAAATTAATGGGCAAGTGTCCGAGGCCCAAAGCCTTCCACAGGCGGGGCTACCTCAGGGCTTACCTCTATCCCCGATCTTATTCCTCTTCTTCAATGCAGACCTAGTGCAACGACAGATTGACAGTAACGGAGGAGCGGTTGCTTTTGTGGATAACTTCACTGCATGGGTGACAGGGCCAACAGTGCAGAGTAACCGGAAAGATATTGAAGCAATTATTAAAGAAGCGCTTGACTGGGAGAGGAGAAGTGGAGCAACGTTTGAAGCAGAGAAAACAGCCATTATATACTTTACCCCCAAAGCATACAAATCAGAACAGGAGCCTTTCATCATCAAGGGACAGGCTGTTGAACCCAAAGACCACGTCAAGATTCTAGGAGTGTTGATGGACACTAGACTTAAATACAAGGAACATATAGCAAGGACAGCGTCCAAGGGCCTCGAAGCAGCAATGGAGCTTAGACGACTTAGAGGTCTATCCCCATCAACAGCGCGGCAGCTATTCACATCAACTGTTACCCCAGTGGTAGACTATGCCTCTAACGTTTGGATGCACGCTTTCAAAGATAAGGCCATGGGGCCCATTAACCGGGTCCAAAGGGTTGGAGCTCAAGCGATTGTAGGAACCTTCCTCACAGTTGCGACAAGTGTGGCAGAAGCCGAGGCCCACATTGCCACCGCACACAGCCGGCTCTGGAAACGGGCAGTGAAGATGTGGACAGACATCCACACCCTACCAGAAACCAACCCACTCCGCAGGAATACAGCCCGTATCAGGAAGTTCAGAAGATACCATCGCTCGCCGCTATATCAGGTGGCAGACGCGCTGAAGGACATAGAAATGGAAACACTGGAAACCATTAACCCATTTACATTAGCGCCATGGGAGGAACGAATGCAGGCCGATAGTGGGGAAACCCTAGAGACACAGACAGAAACCGGTGGATCAATGCAGATTGCAGTGAGCAGCTCAGCACGGAATGGGGTGGTAGGATTTGGCGGAGTTGTCCAGAAGCAGCCGCCCAAGTATAAAAAGCCGAAACTGAAGTCCTTCTTTGTCACACTTGGCACAAGATCAGAGCAGAACCCATACTCGGGGGAGCTGGCTGCAATGGCACACGCATTGAGAACGCTACCGGTACTGAAGCTGTACAGAATTATGCTGCTAACAAGCAACAAAGCGGCCGCACTTGCACTGAGAAGTCCGCGACAGCAGTCAGGCCAGGAATATGTTTGCCAAATATACAAGTTGATTAAGAGACTGCAGAAGAACGGAAATGGGGTCAATATCCGTTGGGTCCCTACAAGCGAGGATAATAAACTGTTAGGCCTGGCTAAAGAGCAGGCCAGGGAAGCGACCCAAGACGATGCCATTCCATACACAGAGCTCCCCAGAATGAAATCCACCACCCTCAATATTGCACGGTCCCAAGTAAGCACCAACAGAGGCCTCCCAGAGAAAGTTGGGAAACACGCCAAAAGAGTGGATGCGGCACTCCCAGGCAAACACACCCGACAGCTATATGATCGATTATCATGGAACGAAGCAAGCGCATTGGCTCAACTCCGAACAGGCATGGCAAGATTGAATGGGTATCTCTACCGAATCAACGCAGCGCAGACAGATCAGTGTGCATGTGGACAGGCAAGAGAGACTGTAGAGCACTTCCTCTTTCGATGTCGAAAGTGGACAGCACATCGAGCAGAAATGCTACAATGCACCAACACCCACAGAGGCAACATATCCTTCTTCCTGGGAGGGAAATCACCATCAGATGATCAAAACTGGGCCCCAAACCTCGAAGCGGTACGGGCATCCATACGATTTGCAATCGCCACTGGCCGACTCAACGCCACATAACCATAGAGATAATTACCAGTCACCCAATCCTCCTAACCGACCAACTTACACCAACCACCTCGTGCCAGAGACGGTAGACGCGCTTCAGCTGCCGAAGATAGGATGTTGAACACTTGAAGAAGCGCCTTCAAGCTAGTCTACTAACAAAATTACTAACCCACGAGAATCCCTTTCCCCCCCCCCTCCTACGATGCAAACAAACGAGACGACATATACTAAAAGCAACTATGTATGGGCTCTAAGGAGACACAGTATATATTAGGACATGTATTAGTATATTAGCGATAGTTGCCCTTTCGGCTTAGCCGCCGGGCGTTAATAAATTGTGTGTGTGTGTGTATCAAATGGCCGAAAATACATCGACTTACTGGGCTGTCATTACCGCCAATATCAAGGAAACATGTTCGTACTAAACCAAGAACGACTCATGAAATTGCATGTGAGCAGCAGGGTTATGATTGATATGAAGCTTTTCCGGAGGAGCAACCCGAATTATCCGAAGTTCGAGACTCAAAAGATCTCCATCATTGATATATTTAGCAACACTGTGGAGAGAGTTTCGGTGGACCGGATTAAGAGTAACGGCATGGATCCGAGAAGTATGAAGGAGCGTGACTTAGTGAGATGTAGTCCGTCAGTACTTGGATATTCCCTGAATGAGAAAATCTGGGGTAGGACTTCACACTAAAGACCACACTTTATAGGCGCTAACAATCCTTAGGAGAGTTTGCGGTGGAGAGCATTCAACAAATCAGATTTTCGCCATCGCCGTTTGACATGCTAAGTATTCCAGACGCAAAGAGAAAAGTCATAAAGTCTCTAACGGAAAGTCGGACCAACACGGCAAACGATGACAACGAAAATGCGGATGATATTGTTGCTGGGAAGGGACAAGGTGTTATAATTCTGTTGCAGTAAGGTCCACTTTCTCGTGATAAGAGGTGTTGCTAACTCATGTGATAGTGGGCCGCCAGGTGTAGGGAAAACATTGACGGCAGAAACTATCGCCGAGCAACTTCGGCGGCCACTCTATTCGGTAGGTCGGTCCCTTTGGCAAGGTTAGGTCGATGTGCGCTAAGGCCCCCAGATTTCAACTGGACAACTGAGTACGGATGCAGGAGAGCTGGAATTCCAACTGAGTAGGATTTTCGATGTGGCAACTGCCTGGAAGGCAGTGCTCTTGCTCGACGAGGCCGATGTGTATTTGCAACGACGCAATAATCTGCAACTAGAACAGAACCGCATCGTTGCCACTTTTCTTCGCAAACTGGAGTATTATAACGGGATATTTTTCCTTACCACCAATCTACTTAACGATTTCGATGATGCTATTCTTGATCGCATTCAGCTAAAGTTGCTGTATGATGACCTTGATGCATCGGCTCGGCGGAACATTCTTGTCCATTTTCTTAAGGAGGCGAATGCAGATATTGAAGGGAAAGATCTTAGCATGTTCTCTGAGATCAAGTTGAACGGCAGGCAGGTATGTAAGCTGCCTCGGTATGAGTAAACGCTCTAACACCATTGATTTAGATAAAAAATATCGTCAAAGTTGCGCGCAATGTTGCTTTGAGTGATGGTGTCTGATTGTCCTCAACACATGTCCGAATGGCTCTCCATGCGAATGGTTATAGCATTCCCACTCAGGGTACGTTAGGTTTTGACGTGGATTTGTACGAAGCTTAGCGCAGCTGGAAGTTTGTCTCGCTAGTTTAATACCGGAGTAGCCACGGAACCGCGTATCCCGAAAGGCAGTTGGGTAGGCGGTATGCTATGGATAGGCGGCTACTTACTTTTTCTTTTTCTCTATCGCTTTGACTTTATGTCAAGTATTTACTATAAAGTCAATCAATTAGGTGTCGTAGCTCGCATTTCCCATAATCCATTGAAATACTGAATGAGAGTTATACTAGTCACTTTGCCAAAATCATTAGTGTCCTAACTCGCACAACAAGCATGCCCCCAACCCTTTGACAGCCAGTCACTGAGTTGTTGAAATACATGAGGGAAGGGAGCATTGGCCAATAAAACGTGAAGTTCTTGCCTGCAGAAAGACCAACCATAGCCTAATTTAGTTAATATAATTCTGAGCATGACACGGTATGTAATCAGATCACTCCCTACCCCAACTGGGCTTTATTCTGATGGAAGAATACTTTGGCCGGAATCCGTGGTCAGCTGATACGTACAGACCCCTTGATGCCTAATTCTCCTCACCTTAGCTCCATAAAAACGAAGCCTCTTGATCACCCTACCTACCCTACCTCCTTACAGAGCAGATGGCTAGCTCCAGCTCACCGGATTACAAGACACTGTTTCTAAAGGCGGAGGAAGAACGAAGGCGAGAAACGGACCTGAGGAGACAAGCAGAGGAGGAGCGGAGGCGGGAAGCGGAGTTGAGGGTACAGGCCGAGGAAGAACGAGAACAGGAAAAGGAACGAACACGACCCACAACCTTTCGGGAACTCCTTCATCACTGCCATACCCTTTTCTCGCTGCCTTTACAAGCCGCATCCCCGTCCCAATCCACAACCGGAAAGATCCCGCCGCCCACAGGGAAATGCTGTCCGTTACGACTTCAGCCTTGGAAAGACTGTGCCGCCAGGCAACAGGAGGTCTTCCGCTCTGTTTGCACCTATCTAGAACCTCCAGGGGAGGCTGCGGCACAGCTGTTCCCGCCTCGTCTTGAGCTGGAAGGTTTTGGGAAACGTTTTAATAAAAGGGCACTAAGCAGTGAACAAGATCTAGAGAGCTATGAACGATTTGGTGTGGAGGACCATGTCCATGATATTATCGCTGAGCTCTGCAAGATACCGGCTGCTCGAGATGAATTTGGCCTGGGTGATGGAGTCTGGTTTGACAATCATGCGAACGCTCTCGATCCCATCGAAGCCAATGACTCTCAATTGGACGGGGCGACAAGTTCCAGGCGTTCCCGACCGGATCAGTTCTGTATTCACCGAGTTGATGGAGATAACAATACCCTCTTGACGACAGTCGAGTATAAGCCACCTCATAAGCTATCTGTTGAGAACCTTCGTGCAGGACTGCAACCGATGAATTTTTGGGAAGAGATAGTCCAGCCTGATTCCGTCCCCACTGAAGAGCCTACGAAATTGAAATATAATGCGGCCTGGCTGACAGGATCCGCTGTGACCCAAGAGTACCATGTGATGATTCAGGAAGGGCTCGAGTACTCCTATTTGACTAATGGATTTGCGTTGGTTCTGCTACATGTCCCCTATGATGAACCGAGTACCCTATACTACCATCTATGTGAGCCAAACATGGAGATTGATCCTGATGATAACTGCAGCTTCGAGCAGCCATTGACAGCTATTGCGCGGGTGTTGTGTTTGTGTCTAATGAGCTTCGGCGCGCGATTTCGCGATCAGGCGTGGCGAAATAATGCACGGGCACAGCTGCCGCTCTGGAAGACAAGTTTTGATCACACCCGCTCCCAAATCCCGGAAAGAGAATTACGACAGAACCCACCAGGCTCAGAATATAGTCCCTCGGGTAGCTCCGCGCGCACTGTCTCGGAGTATCTCCCGTCATCCTCGCCTGTTGAATCTCCTACACAGCGCCGTCGAATGCCGACGCGGTCTCGAGCTCAGTGTGCGCCAAATATGATAGACTCCACTGACTCCCCTGATTCCGATATGGACCCTGCTCCCGGTGGGCGGAAGCGTGGCTTCAGCCAGGTCACATCGTCTCCATCATCTCCATCGGTGCAACGATCGGCACGTCAGACGGGGTCCCGACATAATGAAAGCGGCCGGTATCAACACAGCGCTCAATTTTGTACCCAGCGATGTCTACTTGGCCTACAACAAGGAGGCCAGCTAGATGATCATTGCCCAAATGTTATGCTCCATCGGCAGGGTAGAAGTAGCAGCCAACACCTGATCGACACCAAGAGTTTGGTTCAGCAGATCAAACAGCAGCTGGATCAGAATCTTGACCGCGACTGCACGCCGATAGGAGCCTGTGGAGCCTGTGGAGCATCTGGAGCACCGTTCAAGATCACCTGCACTGCGTATGGGTATACAGTTGTCGGTAAAGGGACTACGTCCTATCTCTGGAACGAGGTGAAACGTGAAGCAGATATTTACCGCATACTTTGGCAAGCACAAGGGTCTGCAGTCCCTGTTTTTCTCGGTGCAATCGACCTGGCCAAAATCTACTTCCTACATGGAGCTGGAGAGATCCGCCATATGTTACTTATGGCTTGGGGTGGTGAACCCATCAGTAAGATGAAACATGTAGAGGCAATCAGGCATGAAGTTTTGCGTTCTCAAAAGACGATTCGTTCATTCGGGATTTTGCATCAGGACCTTCGGCCAGATAATATTCTATGGAACGCTGAACTAGGTCGGGTCTTGATTATCGACTTTCATCGTTCGCAATTGGATGTACGACTGACCAAAAAGCGAAAGATATTACGCGAGCAGCTCTCGTATGGGGCAGAGGAACACCAGCGAAAACGACTTCGCGTCGGCTACAAATGAGATTCAACGGGAACTTATGCCGTGGAGTGACTTACTTTGGAGTGGACCCTGCTTGGAGACGGTGGGCAGCTTCGAACAACCAATAGCAGCCGGGCATACACTAATTCATTAAAATAGAATAACAACAGTCGCATTTCAAAAACAGCAAAGACCAACAATCCAACAATACTATTTACGCCTTAGAGGATAAGATGCTTATCTTTTCTCGGTATTCAGACATCATGGGGCATGAATCATAGGAAACCAATTACGAAAACACAGAAGATCACAAGAGGAAACCATCAATCAATAAAACAAGTGGGTCATCCAAAGCATGCAAAGACACAGGTCTCATTTATCGTTTACACCTGCCTAGCTCTCTTCAGCTTCTGTGGCCTCAGTGGCGTTTCAGAAACTGCTCGCCTTTTGTGTAGTCTTGGACTTTCACGGAGGCTTGCGCGATGGACATACTCATGCAGCAGATCCGGTGCACACTGTCTGAGCTTGGAGTAAGAGCACCACTTCGCTTCGAAGCAGAGGAGTTCCAAATCACCGTCCAGTGTTTGTCGGTACGTAAGAATACCTGTTACCGAGTCCATTTCGGCACTAGATGGTGGTAGGACCGTCGGGCTGGATCGCTGGCGTTCATCGGTTTGGGTATCCGCTACACGGTGAATCAAACGGTGAACCCTCTCAAAGGCGAGGATGAAACATACCATCAACCATAGCCTGGTTATCGTTTTGTTCAATCTGTGGAGGTATCCTGCCGCCCTTCGTGCAAGGACGGCAACCACTGACATGCTCATCAATAGACGACGCTTGTCCGCCAAACTTGGTACCATAATTCGTCATGCCCTTGGCTCTGTCGCCATCCATAGGCATTGACTCACAGTCTTCGAAGCTTCGATGCGCCTGAGTAGCGTCCTCCTTGCCAGAGCAGGTAGGACTCTACGAGGAATGGCTTGGGGTGTCTAGGATGGTATCGCCACCGGTGCCATCGGATAGTTCGACACTGTTGTCATCGATATCAATGGGGATGGGGTTGCGCGCAGAACCTAGCATGGCAGTCGTCATTACGAGAGACAAGTCAAAGGCTGGGAAGGGGTTTTATATGTGCGAGTATCTGCGAAAAGAGGAGAAAGGCTAGTTACATGCTGGACTCCAGTCGAGGGAGGAGATCCCTTTTATGCCCTTCTGGTCTAAGGCCTGATGTTCCTCACTGGCGGCCGAGTGTCCATGCACCTGGGTCAGGATATTCTGTATGCCAATAGGCCGAATTGCTATTCGATCATTGCTAGATTTTGTTACATTAAAAATGTTTGAAATGAAATATTGTATTTTTCAAGAAAAGCACATGTAAAATACAGCAACTCGGTCACATTACAGTATTGAAATTGGGGGATGCTAGAAGTTTCAGGCATAAGCATAATTATGCAACTTCCGAATAGGGCTTCGCTTCATTCAGCTTGGCACAGGTTTGAGACTAAAGTTAAAGCCATGACATAGAAACTGATACACATCAAAATATTCTGGAGCCCCATACAGTCTCACCATGTCAGCTTTTTGCACTGATTTATGTTTTGAACAGCATCTGATGCATATGCTACAGACAATTTCTGCCAAAAGAATATGACCGCGATCATGATATGTGCATGCGTGATAAAATTGCTCGTAGAAGCGCATCCGAGTATATTAAGTCTCTGTGGGACTCGTAGTGTATAGCTCAGGCCACCAATCGCAGTCAAGGATAAAAATGTGAGAAAAGGAGCGGTCATCGGCAGTCGGCAAGCAGACGGCCAGAAGATCGCATGAATTACAGGAATCAAGGCGAGCATGCCGTATGTGAGGCACATGATAGGAAAGTTCGCCTTAGACTGTAAACAATAAGATACGCATTTCCTCGCAGTCAGAGAAAATATTGCCACATAGATTGCAAGTGGCCACTTTTCGAAATAGAACTGAAAGTAGATATATGATATGGTTGAGACAGCGATCAGAATAATCGTTCCCGCTTGTTCCCACTCCGGTGGCTGCTGCGTAGTGTGGGTTCGTATGCAAAGAGAGGAGAAGGCAATGACAGTCAGAAGAAAGCCTAAGACTACCAGTTCATCTGAAAATTTCCATTGGGCATGGAGCAAAGACTGGTAGATGAACTTGGAAAAGAAATAGGCGCTACTGAAAGCGTGCAAAAGAACAAGGGATAAATTGTCCCTAAGATTCGCTGATCGATGTGTAGCCATAATGCTGGTATGCCAGGGTCCTTGTGATTTCAGATATGAGACAGGCAAGGCCGTGAGCAGTATGATAAAAAGATAACACAGGAGTGATGTGGCCGGGAAAGATGAAATTGTAAGGAAGAAGAAGGAATATATAGCTGGCGATGCGAGCGAAACGAGTTGTTTACTTACGGATTTATAGATTAGGTCTGCAAAGATTGAATGGACGTAGCAAATTGATATGATAAGACGTTAAACAGTTGGTCTGGGTGGAAGCCTTTTTGGAACATTTTTCATTCATCTCACCCGGCAAATTAATAAGATTTTATTGCTAGACGGTCCGCACTTTTCTTCGCCTTCCCCAACATCAAAATCCTAAGACTCATCTGCCAGTTAAACACTAGGAGCAGTTGAAATATGTAAATGTATATTACACCACTGTTTGATTTCATTTCGTTTATGCTTTAGAGAAGCCCTCTGTGAAATGGGGGACAGAATAGGATTCTGAGTTGAAAAGTTTTGGCAACCATAATAGTTATTTCAGCCCCTCGAACTAAAGGGTCAAACAAGGATACTGTTTAATTTCTCGAGCACCCACTATAGCTCTTTGTTGTACAGCCGACTGGCTGACTGGTGATGGTTTCGTTCACTGTTTTACCATGGCCCCTTGCCTCAATTGGATTGCAGATCACGTTGATATGATGTGATCTAAGATATATCTTCCACATAGAACTGGCACGCTACTACCGGTAGCCTTATAGGAATCTGGCGTGCTAGGTGCCATGAAGGCAGCTACTATTGCTAAGTCTTGGATGAGTCAGGATACATTGTTCCGTCTCCTTGCATACATAGTACTTCTCGAAATACACTTTTATGTTATACACTTCGAGACCGCTCCTAGACTGTAGGGCCAAGACAAATCTGATTTCTAGAGCTAGTTCGTGGAAATCCTGCAATTCTAACTCGCCCCTGTAGTGCTGCCTACTTAACTATATGTACTGTACACACCGCTGTGGCACGGAATGTTACTGTGCTTCAAAGACAGTTGACATACTATGTAACGTATTTTCCGCAACGTTCTTACACGATGAACACTCTCTAAAAATAGTATTCTGAAGCAAGTACTACATCGCTCTTTGCGCCTACTTCAGGCTGTCCCTGGCAAGAGACATCCCTACAGTCTTTGGAAATCTGATTGGCCAACAAGCATTACTATACTGTAGCGTAATCTCACGAGGCTATAGTACAGCATTGGTGTGTATTGCGTAAGGTGCTCGATGCTTACAGTATTTGCAGATTATTTCGTTTGACCAAAATATACAACTAGACCATCAAAAACGCGCGGACTCTTGAGGAGTCCCAATACGTGGCATTTAAAGGTATTTCTAGGTTGACAGGTCCGCTTAAAAGAAAAGAGACGTGCCCACTCGCTTCTCTGATTTTGAAGTAGTGTCCACAGCACTGTATAATATTGTATTAAAATATGTACAGTATTAACAAGCAAGACTAGCAGTGCTTCATAGCTAGCAACAGCTACTGGTCAGAATACGGGACAATTATTTAAAGGGCGTATGTTACTTTAACCATATGGAAGCTAGTAAGTAGTAAAACATTGTCTGTGGTCCTCCTGTCCGACACTTACTCAGTCATTTTCTATATAGGATGCTAATAACTGGCTTGACTTTCAGAAACGCAACTCAATGAGACTTCAATTTTTGTTTTCTAGCCTCTTCATACTGTATTGTGCGAACTCCCATGCGCTCTCCGGTGTTGTTTTTGTCGGAATTCAGCAATATCCCAGGGCCTACCCTTTTATTGTTTTGCTCATTATGTTCAACAGCTTACTATTAGTGATCGAGCGTGTTGTACTTGAGTAAGCCTTTTAACTAACAAATCAGTGAAATAGCTGCGGCCATGCCAAGATGATAAACCATCCTACACTAGGTACGTACACTGGAATCCCTATCGGTCTAGTTCGGCCAGACGCTGGCTCCGAGTATGATTAGTACATCTGATACACGTGATGATGAGCTCCTCACCTACCGTAATATCGCGTATGGCATGGATTGTCTCTTCCTTGAGCGCGGTATTATACATATGCAAGTGAATGTTGGGAAGGAATGGGTGATTAATGCAAGGCCCAAGAAGGAATACACAGCGAAAGGAGTTTATTGTATGGATGGCGAGTACTGTGTTCTGTAATTGCGGGGTGTGCTTCCAATTCTGTCCCATTTCACGCTCAGCAGACCGCTTGAACCGGTTGCACTCATATCCATGAGCTCTCAATATGATTACGCCCTGATACTCTACAGTAGTTGTAAGCACTCTCGCGTCTGCACTGCTGCGGTTGACCTTTGCCAGGCCTGAATCTGCAATGACTAGTGTGCCGCGAGGTATATTGACTTTGCAAATACACCTAAACCTTTCGGTTTGCCAACCAGGGAATGCCAACATAGAACCCTATAGTCAGCGATAGTATTTCCAGCTAATTAAACAGTTTATCTGAAGAGAGGACCGACTTGGGGAGAAAAACAACGGATGTCATGAGCTCAGGGGTACAGTACAGTACAAAATAGAGGGCTGTTATTGCCTGGGACTCCCTTAGACTCATGGTACGATATGTACAATTGACCCTTGGAAGTTATTTTATTTTGTGCATCAATCCGCGGGCCAGACAGGCCAATCAGCAAATAAACGCGAAAATGTAGAAGAATTGTTGTCGAGACCTTTCAGTCGCGCGCAGAATGTTCAAGCTCCACACACCATGTTTATATACTAGTATAGTATACTTTATGTACAGTGGCACCCGAAATCCTAACCCTAGATCCTTCTTTTAACGCAGTAACAAAATATGATCATTAGAGAAAGATAACCTGACGGCGTGCTGGGAGATCATGCCCTTCATATCCTGTACTTCTTTACATACATACACACGGTAATGGCAATCTTCATCACTCTTTGTAAAGCAAAATGGGATTCTGCGGAAAAGGGCAGAGTGATACTCAGTCATTAGAGGTTTTAAACTATAAATATTGGTTTATTATTTGAGGTAATTCAAATTATATAAGCGCATATAAAAATAGGTGTGTCTTCACATGGCGTACATTATCTGAACTTCCTAAGACCCATCAGAAAGGGAGAGGCATTAACTGAAAATACTGACGTTTGGACTACTGTGAGCTAAGGAGAAAGGAAGGGATGACTTTATAGAGTGTATGGAAAAAGGAGGGCCGTAGTAGAGATAGCCCTAAGATGCAGATCAGGGGTATCTTTACTAGGGTCCAGGAGTTACAACTAAGAGTCAGTATCGCACTATAAGAACCCGACAGCTCCTTGTAGACTTGCAACATTTCTCCAGAAATAGATAGTATAAATCATTACCTTCTGATTCTCAATATGGCGCTCGCCCCAAAGTATGCTGAACTTGTTGCTCGACACTTCATTACGCACCGCAACCAACACAAGAAAGAAGTCTACGAGGTGCCTGACTCTTATAAGGATCCCAACCATGTTCTTTCAACCCCCCAAATAAACAGGCTCAAAGACGCTGTATGGGAGGAGCTTAATCGTATCAGTGGCCTTGAACAAGAGAGACTCATAAAAGAGCTTGCGTCCCCAGATTTCGGGGAACTGGTAGCCCTTATTCTAGATGTAGCTCATGAACTGAAACACCCAGAGGCTGAGAGCATATCTGAAAGTGAGTAATCTGCTGTTGTGCTCAATGAACAAGCTAACTTTTAATTTAAGGAGTGCGTCAAGCTGGTGGCGACAGTATGGGGGGGGAACCAGCGGCGACACCGGGGGCGGAACCAGCGGCGACACC
>NW_022474757.1:43138-76751 GCF_009176365.1 Aspergillus alliaceus
GCGGCGACACCAGGGGCGGAACCAGCGGCGACACCGGGGGCGGAACTGCCGGCGACACCGGGGGCGGAACCAGCGGCGACACCAGGGGCGGAACCGACGGAGACACCGGTGTCGCCGCCAGGGGACACTGGCAGCACTGGTGGCAGTGGCTACAGTGCTGCATACGTACCTGGTAGTAGGGGTAGGGAGAGGTCGGCTTCGCCAATGGGAGAGGTTGACCAGGTGAAACTACACCAGATACTGAAAGAGCACTACATAAATGCCGTCGGTTACCTCAAACGATATTTGTCAGGGAACCTGGAAACCTCGAAGTCCCTCGATGCCGTGAACATCCAAATCCAGGAAGCTATCATAGCTAAACTCTCCTGGGAACCCAAAATGGCCGAAAAATTCCAAGTTCCCTACACCAAATTGAGCGAAATCATCAATCCACTAGTTGTTCAGCCCCTTCAAAATGACGGTTCAGAAAGAACCGCTGAAGTGTTTGCAAAGAAGCTGGGAGAAAGTAAAATAAACCTTTACCACTTCTGTGTCCATAACAATATTCAACTGGAATGGCTAGACGGTCTACTTGAAGAGGATGTACCAGAGATCGTTTGTCCCCCGAAAATATATAATGAGGATAATACAGATATAAGAAGTTATTGGCCCTATAACTATTTGGCTACAGGACAGTTCGATGTATTATATGAGAAAAAGAAACGGGCCTACAAGGGCGACGCAAGTTCATTCGCTGTACAGGTTCGAGACCCTGATTCAGGAAAATTTCGAGTCGAGATGAGGGCTACTATAGGAAATAACAACCTCGAGAGATGGAGGAGGTTGCCAAACACCTACAAATTCTATGCAGGAGACCGAGATTACAAGAAATCAGTACTAGGCGAGATTGTGTACGTCTATTTCTACACAATGGTACAGCCAAAGACAGGCAGCCCCGAATCAAAGGCCTCTGCTAATACCGACATCTGTGTAAAATTCGAGAACTCTATTATGCCCTTAGCAGTAACCAGGTCCAAAGCTAGCAGCTATCTTCCAGAAGGAGAGTCTATCGATGACATCATCGAGAAGTTGTCCTCTAGAGATGACATATTAGTACCACGCAAACTTCGTGCCAAATCAGTGAAATTTAGCCTTAGCCAAGAAAGAAGAACGATTCCCACTACAACACTCGCTGAGGAGTTATTTAGGCGAAATGAAGCCCAAAGTTCTTTGAGAAATGTTTCAGCCTACTCAAGAGCTTCAGTACCTCCAGAGAGCCCGAAGCAAGCCACAAGCTTCTACTCGCCTTTCTCATCTCGGCGTACGCCGCTCTCTCAGAGCTCGATGGCAACGACAGCTACACTAGCTGATACGCGTGAAATAGAAGATATATATAAGCAAATTGACGCCCTCAGCAAAAGGTTAGACGAAGTGGAGGAAAATGTTGTGACTAAAGAGTATTTAGATGGCAGTATGGCTAAAATAATAGCTCAAATGACGAACTTGTTGGGACTGGAGAAGCGGTCCTAGATTACCGAAGCATTTCCTTACAAACGGTCTAATTTCATTCCTCAATTTTCTTATGCAAATGGCACCTTGCAGCGACGCCGTACTTGGAGGAACAGGAATCCGGAACCTCCCTCAGACAGCAAATTTAACTGCATTCAATAGGATCGGGAGCTGACGGATAACAACGGGCCATCATAAACAAGAAGCTTTGCGAACCGCAGTCACTCATGCCGAATCAGTAAGATAGCCCCTGGTTGCCGAATATGCTCCTTACGCCTTCGTTAGGAAGCCTTGCTTGATGCATATATGCCGTATTAAAACCAGGCTTCTAGCTTGTGATCAGCAGCGCTATTATGTTCGTGATGTTCATCGAGTTGCGTTTGGATGATATGTAGCGTCCCTATTATTTTGTCTTTTTGTAATTCATAGGCGTATAATGTATCTGCAGCATTGTGTTAAGACAGTGTACTTTGAGAACTAGTATAAAAATACTTTTATAAACCACTCTTTCTAGTAGAAAAGTTTACAGAAATTGCCATTTAAAAGTAGGCGGCTTAATAGCTTATCTATCCATGTTAAAGCCTTGGCTTCAGGATGGGCAGGGGGCCGTGGGAGGGATTATCATCCTATGTTTGCCTCTAAAGCCATAAATCGAGAATAACAGTACAAAGTGCTTTGGGAAGTCACTCTTCTATGCTCTGTGTGTGCATAGCTTAGGTCCAATGGTCGCGTGTGTGAAAGCTGCTGTTTTCTTCGAGTTGCAGAACAGCGTCTGTCCGTCAATCCATTTTTTTGATTTGGACAATGGACATTGCCACAAACATGGTACTGAGCTGGACTCGAAGATATGTATGCCGCTTAATTACAACGCGCGATGAAGTTCGGGTACAGTAGTGAGAGTACTTGACAGCCATTGTGGTACTGCATGGGGAGGCTGTATATTAGAAGAGTATTAGGCGTTTAGCTAAATTTCCTCTACAACCCACCAATCTCTCAATGTGACGGCCAGGACGCGCTGTCTCAGAGGAAGCAATTTCGTTCAGCTTCTCCCTGTTAGATTTCGGTCTACTGCAATCTTTCTGAACCATCCGTATCTCTGCCTTGGTCTTCTCAAGCCGTGTTTGTCGTTAGGAGCTAAAAGGGCCATTACCATCATGTGGCTGATTCTCGCAAAAATAAAGTCCTTCTGGCATAAAGTCCTTCTTGTTGTAGTTCAAAGGAAGATCGATTATTCTCCATTATATCTGTAAAACTGACGGTGTATATATGTTGAAGATATGGCGTATAGCTGGTGTATAGCTAACGCCTTTGCAAGCGTGCGGAGGGTTTAACCCCTGAGAATCTCTCCTTCTCCCTGTATCTATTCAGGCAAGGTACTGCTCAATTTACGTCTTGTCTCCTTTCAAATGCCGTCTTCCCCTGAATAACAATATTATACAAGTTAAGCAACGAGTTTTCCTACAATCAATCCGAAATTATACGGAAGTTTGAAGCTCCATATAGACTACCTGGTCGAGCCTCATTTCACAACACTTCTATTAACCCAGGAGGTAAAGGAGCTTCGTGCAGCAAATGAAAAACAAAAGTAAAAGTGTGCAGCTCCTAGAGCTTATGTTACTGTGCTACTGGAGGTGTCCTAACAGGGGCTGAAGGCCAGTTGCTCAAGAAGCTGTACAGATGATGAATTCAGGGGAACCAGTACGTAAAGAACATGCGCTACCACGATGCAGCAATTGTTGTCAAATTGGTCATATTAAAACAAGCGGCCCTAGCAGATAAATAATTTAGTCACTTTTTATTTTAATTTGAGTGTGATAGTAAAATATCTCTTGGTCAGCTGCTGTTAAAATCATGTTCAGGTGCCTCACTCAGCGTCTGATTACATTTGATACATATTTGGTTTGGCTGTTCCTGCCATCCAATAGAAAAAGCATCTATCACTTGCTACATAAACAAAGAGAGAGCTTTTGATGATGATCAAACAGTCTGTCAGAATTATCAGTCTACATGGACCGGTTTATTATTGCCTTTTGAATTCCTAACTGAATTCCATCCTACATCACTGGATTCATGGAGAGGGAGCTCAGCAGGGGAAGTAGTGAGCACGTTCGCGCTAGAGGTTTGAACACATTCAGCACCACTCCAAGCACCACTCCACATTATCGCATTCAACATCAATATTTTCAAAGCTGAAGGCACAAGGAGTAGCCAATAGCCAGTTAGTTGAAGGAGCAAGCGGAGGCTAACATTGTCACAGACTCACAAAGTGGGGTTTGAATGTCCAAAAGAAAAAGCAGAGAAGAAACCGCACAAACATAAAAGTTACATGTACATACGGAATATACATATATAGTTGTGGCCACCTGTATGTCGCTTAAAATTTGCGAGGGGTCAGGGCAAATGAAACACACACGGAGCCTTGGGATTTAATGTAGGCCCTAAGGACCACCCCGTGAAAAATATGTGGAGCAACTATAGAACGCCTATTGCATGAGTGTGGAAATATCTCGGTATGAATGAAACGTTCAATTTAAACTGCCCAAGGGATTTACTAGAACTATCTGAGGGGGTCGGTGAGGCCATTTAAATAGGCAAGGCCATACAAAGGTTCTCAAGGTCTTACAGGCCCCCTTTCTCTAAGCAACAATGGAAAACAGTGAAATGACTTGAAGATTACATTCAGCAATATTCAACAACAACAACAACAACAACAACAACCACATTATATGACGCTGCACCAAATCGCGGAAGGGAATTAACTACATACTGTATCGCTTGTGATATTCGTCGCTAATCAAAAAAATAAGTTTTACCATCAAGGAAGGTGGAGATGGAAGGGGATGGGATTCAATAGAGAAATATAGGGCAACTAATATACCTACACCGCGCTCTGCTATAAAGGAAGCAATATGAAAGAGATGTTCACAAAGGCACTTGTCAGCTATGGATCACTGGCTCTATATACACCCCCCACCCTCCACATTCCAGACTGTACTGTGAGACCGCAAATCAAACTCGCTGTACGCTTCGCTGTGAACTTTCAGGTTCGACTTAGAGTCTCGCCTATGAGAAATGGTTAAGATCAACCTGGGCGCGCTTGCATACCTGGCTGTACTTACAACATCGACTATGGCCAGTCCTACTATTGACTATGTCAAGAGGGGTCGGGGAAAGTGTACAGAGGGCAAGGACTACTGCGGACTAAACCTGATAAACAATGGTACATTTAGAGCAGCTAGGCCGTTACTGTTCAGCATCGTCAATACTGATCTATAAACATAGGAATTTATCTGCTCCAAATTATTGATATTCTTAAGGAGCACGACTTGGAGAGGAGTGCTAACAATAAACTAAGCACTCTTTACAGGTGTGGTGCTAATGATAGACTTACGAATTACACGCAGTGTGGTAACCACTGCACTTCGCATCCGAATTTCCCCCACGAGGCCGATAATTGTTAGCAATGAAGTGAACTGCTTTGATCCCCTCATTGACAATATGTAACTCATAGAGCTATTTAAAGTTTGGAGAGCGTGTCAGATAGTGCTACAGTACTATTGGGATATACTCAGGACATTCAACTACTTAGAGTCTAGAGCTTTATTGTCGTTCAGGTAGCTAGAAATATTTTGTCGGGTTTGCTGACTTAAGGTGTATTCCTAATATACCATGTATATCCCGTGTACTCAGCCTCCACGCTCTAGCATACTTCAGTAGCCATAATCGGCATAAGAATATTAGACACATTGGGACAAGGGCTTAATTGAACTAGCAATGAAGGCACATCGTCAGACATTCCACGAACCCTTCTAAATCATGGTTCTTTTCGGGGCTTTACGCCTTTACGAAGATCAGGGTCTTGGATCGATAGGGGAGAAGTAATGGCCTACAGCGTAAATATAGGATAATTCAACACCGCAACACTTACAGTACTGAAAAGAAGAGTTGGGTGCTTAGCGAGGATACAAAGCACCCCAATTGTCATTATCTCTATAAATACGTAGATGACTTTTCAAGCCATCGCCCTATTAGCACGCCACAGTAAATACGGATAATGGCTGAAATAAGTCATATTTTAGTAAAGAGGCTGGTATACACCAGACCTGTAACTGAACTAACTGTCCTGTGTATATATCGGAAGGCCATATAACTATGCCATGGCTCAAGTAAATTCTGTCGTCCCTAGCCGCCTTGATTATCTACACCCCCCAGAGCTACTGTAGATCGTAAGATAGTTGTAAAGAGACCCGAACTCTCCTTCTGCCTTGCATAATAACCAAGTCTTACTTCAAACCCTAATCCGCTTCGCATTCGATTTGCATTAAACCTTATATCCCGACGATGTCCAATCGTAAGCCGCACATACAGCTACATATATATCTGAGTTCCAGGATTAGGGTTTGAAACTCGACTCGAATGTACAACGTATGGAAGGAAAGTTCGGTTGCGCTTGTATCTTTATATGTTATGGATCATGGGCAATTTGAATCATAGAAAAGAATTTGTATCTTGTCCCGAAAAGGTTACTGTATAACCCATAAATACAAAACTTAATACAAATCCCAAGCTATAGCCCAGACTACCTATTCGGTTACTGAAAAATTGAGGCAATACATACATACATCAATGAGGGTGATAGAGCCAGGATAATTCCTTTGTAATATACGCCCAGCCTACAATTTGACACGGTTCCTTCTAAGACTTGGGCAAACCAACCAACACACTCTGAATGGATAGACGATGATCCCGATCGAAAGCTCTGTCTGTCCTCTGTATACCAGATGTTGCTGGTGCAGTTAATGCGGCCCCCTCTAAAGCCCCCTTACTATTGCGCAGTGTTCCTCGCAGCTTGAGACGCACCAATCCACGTCCCTTTTCCCCCTTATGAAATGATGATCTTAACCTCCTTGCTTTGGTCAGGATAGCCAAAGACGACCGATATTTTTTGAATTCCTGCAAGTACTTCTGCTCAAGCTCTTGCCTCGTTAAAGTTTTATTGGCCTCCAGCCAATCTAAGAGGCCGTTTTCTTCTTCTCGTGTCCATCGACGAATCTTGGACGGTGGGAGACATCGATTGTAAGATGCCTCCAGGGTGGGTAGATAGGAGCTACCCGCCTGGGCCGCCTCAGGTAGCTCAAGGCCTCCGAGATGATTGCTGGGTATTTGATTTGATCCTTGAATAGTAACTTTCCGTGCTTCAGATTCAGGCTTTGCTTGTTCAATTTTGTCGTTCCCATATGACGCATCAGTGGAATGATGTGCGGCCACAGCTACCGTAACGGATGTTTGTGCATGCTCGGATTCATGAAGTACTGCCTCGAGTTTAATAAGTTTTCCATATATTTCCAGAAGAAGGTGACTACTCTGGCGGGCAACTGCGAATGAAATGTTAATAACAATTGAGACAAGGATCTTAAATCTAATGGATCTGCATCAACTAACCTTCCGTTGGTCCCATTAGGACTTGACTCTTCATGGATGAGCCTGTAAAAGTCGCCACAGTTGAATTTGGCCCTTTAGGTACAGCTATCACATCCGCGCACATTCCAACAAATATTCATATAGTGATTGATGGGGCTACTCTGTGCTCCAATTCTTCAGTTAGATAATCAAATATTTCTTTCACTCAGCAGCGGGCGAATAATGTCAGTAATGTCTTCTAGTAATTTCAGCCCCACTGAGAGGGCTAGCGTATCCTAGTGGTGTCTAAGCTGAGTAAGTGGTGGTGGGCGCGTTCAGGGTTACTAAAGAGCAGTTGATTTTCACTTTGACTTTTCACTTTTCAATACTGGAGAAGAGTAATTCTCAGGGAATATGTAAAGACTACAGAATAATTTTATCACTTTGTGGTGGAATATCTGAACTATAAGTTCTTGTGCTCTACATGTCCACTGTTAGGGGGAGCTAGTTGTGTGTCCATTTTGGGTTACTCAATTCTGTTTGCCCTTTGCCCCAGTTGCTAATAAAAATGCAGAAGTCCTCTTAATTTATTTTTAGGGTGTAATCAATAATTGTGATTTTATTATATCACAATTACTATAACATGCTGGACTTGAATTTAAAATAAGGAAGGAAAAGGCTCAACTCTGCTAAATAATGTGCCCGGGATAGCTTCCACATAACCATTTCCTGACAAAAATGTGATGGCTTTGTTTTTTGGCCTTATATTTGTCTAGAACAAGTTTCATAAGCCAGTGCTAATTTTTGATGTGGCTATTTAAGTGCTACTTTGATTGTTGAGCACAACGAATGCTGTTCAACGCTACATTATAATGCCTTAAGGTATGTTGTGCATTAGTTATACCTTTGAAGATATATGAGATGTCCAACATGATTTGCAATAGAAAATGACACGAACAAACTGTCTTCCACTAATCCAATAAAGTGCCATCACTTATGTGGTAACCTCTATGAATAGGGACCTATTGTATTCGCAGGTTCATACTAGAAGACTAAACTGAAAAAGGAAAGGATCACCACTAGTACAACCGGAGTGGGTCGAGGTGTGTTCAACGCACTCGGATGGATTGTTGTGGAATAATGAGTTAATTACACTGCGCTTCACTATTACACAAATCTTCTGCATCTATTGACCATTCACTTCTACTATGAAGAGATTATAAACTCTCTGTTGCATTGTATACTCCAAATCAGTGCGAGATCAAGTTTATCTTTCTATTATCTGCTATTTACCAATGACATTGGAGTTCGAATGTGTATCGGAGCCAGCGTCTCCCCTCCTCGAGCTACCATTCTGGTCCCCCTTTCTGAACAAGTTTTATCGCGGAATACCTCTTCTATAGACTGCGTCAACTGGGTGTAGGTAGCGTCTATAGTGTCCCTAGTGACTTCAACCTAGCTGCATTGGATTATATTAGACCTACTGGACTCCATTGGGTGGCAAACTCCAACGAGCCCAACGCCGGATACGCCGCAGATGGTTATTACGAATCAAGGGGCTAGGCATACTTATGACCACAGGCGGAGTGGGGGAATTACTGTATCAGCGCTTAATGCCATCGCAGGAGGGTATGCAGAGAAAGTACCCATCGTTCATATCGTCGGCTCACCACCAACAAATCTGCGGGATCAAAACATGATTCTGCATCTTTCCCTGGGTCACGGAAATCTCCGGCTTTACGCATCTATTTATCAAAAGTTTATCTGTGCCCAAGCCAACCTAAGAGACGCTGCATGTGCACTGATGCTGATCGACGAGACTTTACGCCAGTGTTTGTTATACAGCTAACCAGTGTATATAGAATTGCCTATCGATATGGTGAAGGTACAGCTGATTGCAAAAATGGTGCAAATGGGTATACTCTGGGGTTGTATCTCAAATTCCAATCCGAAATGCGCTAACTCTGTAAGATTATCCAGAAATGCTTGGCACCTGCTCTATATTGGGGGGAAATACACAAAATTAACTTACCTAATTAGGCAAGCCCCATTTACCCCGCTTTAAGGCCACTGCTAACGCTTTCTTCCAGCGCAAAGATGAACACGGCTTCTCCTGTTTCTATCCCAGCGAAATAACGTTGCTCTACCTATAAAGTATATAGGCCCGGTATTTATACTCGCCAAGCTATGGCAGAGGCCCTCGGAATCGCAAGCGGCATAGCTGGGATTATCTCCTTAGGCCTGGAGATAACACAAGGATTACTCCAGTACTATAGCTCATGGAGGAATCAGGATAAAGATATTAGAAGCATGTACAACTCTCTTAGCAACTTTTCAGAGTTGTTGGTCCAATTGTAGCACAAGATCCAGCCACCCGCTAAATTTGACATCGAAGTCAAGAGGAATGTGGAATGGGGTATAGAAGCCGCTCTTGATAACGTGAAACAGCTTGAGACTGAGCTGGGAAAAATAAAGGCAACTGATCCATTAGCACAACATGGAGTTCAAGCTACAATGCGACGCCATATACTCAGAATGAAATACCCATTCAAGGTTGAAGCTCTGCGCAACATCCAGACCAATATATCTGAATCACGCTCAAATCTTTCTTTCGCAATACAACTATTACATATGTATGTTCTGTTTGAAGTATACAGGCACAGACTTCTGCTAACTATTATTGTTTAGTGACAAAATTTCTGAAGCAGTGGAAAGGGTTGATTTAATTATACGGTGGAAGCAAGGTATATCTCTTAACAGCTTGATTGCAATGTAACTAACTTTCTCTCTACTTGTAGACAATGAAACCCGCGAGGTTATTGACTGGCTGTGTCCCGTGAACTTTTGGTTGAAACAGGCAGACGTACTGAAACAACGACAGCCTGGGACAGGAGATTGGCTACTATGTACAAGATTCTAGATTCCTTGATTGGGAAACAGGTAGTAGAGAAAGCCTTTGGTGTCGGGGCAGTCGTAAGTGCTACTGACATTGAAAAAGAAGCCAAATACTAATGTGCTCAGCTGGCGTTGGCAAGACTGTCTTATCATAAGCGCAAAAATTTTCCTCCATGTATTAGGTGTACCTAAAAAAAAGCTAAGAACTACTATAGATCCGTTGTTATTGACTTCCTCGACACTGATTTACCTGCCCCAGATATCAGCTTGGCGTTTATATATTGCAATTACAAGTTGAGCCAAGTACAAAATCTGGAGTATCTTTATCGTGCTATTGCTCGACAGCTGGTCGAGCTAAAGCAAGCGGTTCCAGAAAGTGTGACTGAATTATACCAAAGACATCGTAGGAAGGGAACAGCCCCAACAGAGGAAGAATGCCTGGAGTTAATTCAGTCATTAACTAAAGACTCGGCGGGAACATATATTGTCATCGATGCCTTGGACGAGTGTGTCGATGAAAATGATAGACCTTACTATAAATCATTGTATAGATCATACAGGACCAATTCAGGACCCAACTAACAGCCAAAATGTATTGATGTCTGTAAAGGACCTGCGGCGAAGAGTTAGGAGCAAAATAACATGCAATTAAAGTATAAACCCATACTCTCCACCGAAAACATCATACAACCCTATTCTGTCAGGCTAAACAGTTTGTAGATCAGCCACTGCTTCTCGGAAACGGGAGCGTGCATCTTAACGGGGTTACCGAAGATCTGTAAAATCCCGGGAATGCATTGGGACTGCTGAAGTTCCTCTATTTTATTTTCTAGTCCTACACTTTGGCGGTATGCAGCATGTATTTACGGACCACATGACGCCTGACAAAATGCCGAGAAGTGTTGCGATAATTGTCATAAGTAACATTCGCCACCCTATAATTACCTCAACTCCAGTTGCTGGTGACACTGAGTTTAAGCTGCTGGCAAGGTATCTATTTGCGAAAATAGCGGTAAGGGATGCTGCGAAGCTGAAAACTGCCGCTATCTACCAATTTGAGTATGACTGTGCGAGCTGTAGTGATAGGGGATCTCACCATGGCGCACATACTAGTAAGCACACTGCCCCACCGAGCAAAAGCAGCTGTGGCCCCAGTAAGGAGCACAAGCCCCGTCGAACAGGCCGATACAACATAAGCCGATACAGCCCACCGTATGCAATTGCGATAGTAATACACTGCGTCTTGCACCGTTTGAGGCAACTTGGATGCCACATTCCGCGCCTCAAAAATATAGGGGAAGTCAAATGAAAAAGACCAGCTTGGCGTAGAACATTGCGTGAGACTCATAGAACCGTGGTTATAGCTGTGTTTGCAATAACTAAGTATTCCAATTAGATATATCTCCAAAAGGGCAGCTTCACTTGTGACCGCTGCAAAACCTGCATTCTTGTCGGCAATGGGATCAGAACGCATTGCTGCGTCTGGATATGTGTTCTTTGTGAGGGTGGTAACCGGCTTGATGAAGTTAGTACCTTCACTGCTTGCTGTACTCTTCTCCCTTCGTTTAGAGCTTGTTATATCTCTATGGATATTAAAGAGTTTGGATGTTCCGCTGGAAGACGGTTTCGAATGATCAGTACCTGTCTCTAACCTTTTCGTGTTGTGAGCAGGTATTGTTGTCAAATCAAGCTAGCTTCCTCTTTAGCACCGGCTTGGGCAAAAGTTTCTGGAATTGTTACCTTTAAAAGATATATCTCTAAAGATAGAACTGAACGAGAGGTACACCCTATTCCGATGAAGACTATCAGGATAAGGGAGGCTAAAGATAGCAGATATGGCACAATTATACAAAAATGCTTGGGTTTTTTCATGTGAAGCAAGAAGCAGGATTTTGGGACAGGGCTGCAGAAGCAAAATTTTCAAGGTTGATAAGGTAGCCGTTCCCTGTTGGGACTGTTAATTGGACTCCTTTCCCCCTTGATAGATTTTAGAAGTGAAAACAACATGAGAGGATATATCCCCGCCTGTAGCAGCTGGCTTAAGCTGTTTCTGAAGGAGTGTGTATTACTTTCTACTTATATAAACACTTAATGGCAGGCTTAAGAGTAGTAGATAAATAGATATAATATTAACAACTTTTCTATGCCCCTAACATATAGGGGTGTACAAAGCTATATATTAAGGGGCTAACATAAACTAACCTCGTTCCACCCAGTCCATGATGCCTAAGTACAACTGCATAAATTTTATGGAGGTGAACCTGCGGATTTTTAGACTCGAAGTTATATAGCAGGAGAAAGAAACTACTCAATTCATACTCGACACCCTCAATATTAGTAGCAGGGAAAAGAGGATCCAGAGCCCATTGTGTACGGGGAAACGGGGAATATTATAGTTGCTTGATACTGTAAGGCCGTAGAAAAACTACTAGGTAGTGAGAAAGGTCAACTGTGGGGTGTCTAAAGCAAAAGTGGGGTGCTACCTAGACCTTAGACAGCTTCTCTTCTGATATATGTCGTCCATGAGACGAAACCCGACACATCATGTACTACTAGTCAATTATCAATTACTTAGGTATTATTCACACTCTGCCTAATATAATTTACATTCCCTAGGCCCTTATCACCTTTTAGTAGTTTTGGTAAGTTCCCCCTTCTCTACTTCCTCCCTTTGAGGTCGAGATTTCGAGAATAGTTTCATTTAGGGGCGGAAACGACCAAGGTTATTGTCAGATATTCGGTCAGTCCCGAATATCAGATAAGAAATGATTCATAGAATGTCTCAAAATGATCAAGTCTAGAGCCTTTTGGGCTCTTCCTCATGATAATGATTATCCTGATGATATCTATGAGTCCTTGTATGATTCTTGACTTGCTTGTGTTCATAAAATGCGAATGGCCTCGTTTTTACCCCACTTTAGTCACATGACTCTGGTCACGTACAGCCATTTTATCTGACAATAACTGGCCCATGTGGGGCACGCTAGTGTTAATGAGGAGGTTGGGAAAAGACAAGAGGGAAGAAGCGTGATCTGCATCGCTAGTTCAACACGCCACATTGTTGTACTGGCAGTGGACAGATACTTGGACATGCGCCTAAATTCAGATGGAAAAATAGAAATGAAGGAACCCAGGAAGGCAAAAAAAGAGCATGGCTTCCTGTTGAACATCACCGCACAATGTATGGCCGGCTTTTTGTGGCTCCTGCCCCATGGTTTGCGGTGGGCCTTTCCATTTAATTTTAAATTTTTAATTCAATTTCACTTTAGTTTCTTTGTTTGCTTTTATTTTGATTCTTTTTTTTTTTAAAGAAAAATTATTTCTTTTTTCTTTCAACAAAAATAGTGTCATTTGTGGAGTCAGAATGACTAGACCCGCGCGAGTCTTTTCAACGCAGCTGCTGAATGATGTCCATCGTTCGAACATGTTCAGCGGTTCGAGACCTGAATCTCAATTCAACACTGAAGAGAGCAGAGAGTCAGATCATACTGCATATTCTAACACCGCCATCGAACAATATATTGGACAGGACACACAGAATCTTGGATGCTGTTGAACGCTGCCCACAAAAGTGTCGGGTGCAAATGTGCCGCTCTGGGCACCTTGTTCTGCTGTTAAAAAAGCCTTCCAGTACAGTTGATGCCTATGTCTTTCCATACTTTTTCCTCTCAATCATCATCTGGACCCGTGCTCCTCTAGCCCTTGGACTATACTCTAATTCATTGATTTGTTTGTTCAAATGCTCAAACGAGGTCTGCGTACTTTTCATACACTTGCTGGGTTATTCCTCACTTGGTGGTTACTTTCACCTTTTCCTGGAGATTATATCGTGTTCAGCAGCCAGGAATTCTAGAAAGTATTCTGTGTTTTACTTCTGTTACGGATGGAAGGAGCTGATTTTAAGGGATTGCATGCTGGCTTCTACAAAACGCCGGTTTTAAACCAAACGTTTTGCACAGTGAGCTTGGGGTAGGTAAATTTGCCAAAAGCTATACTCCTAGTAATGAACACTAGTAAATGCGAGGAAATGGCGTTTTAATTGGCAAAGAAGTTTTTGGAAACATGAATGAAGAGCCTGCAATGGGGCTCGAGTCCCAAATCTCATCATCAGTCCATTCAAGCTTTGAGATACATAGAAGCGTCCGCAAGGCCATCGAAAGTAGTCCTTGATTAATCATGAAGTGGCATGCTGTATATAGACATACAAGGATAGGTATAGTTGTGGAAGGTGTTGTTAATAAACTACCCTACGCTAGACTTGGTGCGGATCTGTATTTAGTCTATTGGTTAAGTTAACTGAAGGCAAGGGTTCAAGGCAAATTTAAATCATTATTTCTGTACCCTTATTAATAAGCAATAAGCAATAACTAGTTATAAGAAATAAGGCTCTAATGTAATTAGAAAAGATATATGAGCTTATAAGGGACCCCACATCTCATCGGCTGATTCACAACTGTAGTGTGACAAATTCTCTGGTGTTTGCGCTGTTTGTACATAGCTGGCTATTTCCCCTCACATGTCTTGCACCCTCACAACACTTCCTTCTCTTCCCCCTCACGCTTGAAATTCTAGATAAGATAGCTCCAATATCATCACATTGCTTGGCTATCACACCTAGGATATTGGTCGCGACTTGCTTAAGCAGTTATGGGATGCTTGATCTGTTGGTAAACGTTTATTGCTATAGAATTCAAAAATCTGTTTCCTAAACACACACATGTTCTTTTAGGGTACCAACTTACCAAGGCTATGGCTAATACAGTATTGCAAATAAAGTGGGGTTGTCTGAACTAGGTAACTTGCGTACAGTATCACTTTGGGACTGAAATATACGTTGACTAGCTGGATGGATTGTTCTGATATCAACATTGACTTGCTCAACTACAAATTAGAAGTACATGATTCCGGATTGTGGCCTTGAATCGTGGGAGGAAAATTGTCAAACAACAATTTGTTTGGTAACATTTGATCTAGGAAATGATCAGAATTGGCCTAGAGGGGATCAGGAGAATGTCCAACAAATTCTCATAAACTAAATGTACAGCCACAATAGAGATGTGCTAGGGCTACAACGTCCCGTCTGGCATAACTGACTCTGTACCCTCTGCATTCAACTTCTGGCTAGAACCTGGGAGTAGCTAGAGAGGTGGCTTTTAATGCATGCCATCCTTATTTAAATCGGTACTTTACAGGCACACAGCAGTGTAGAATGCCTGATGATATTTTGTAAACACAAAGTGAAAGTTCACTACAGACATGATGAGTTCTGAGCAGAAGCATTTTGCTCCTTCCAAAGGTGTCGAGTCGGGGGTCGAACCAGAGCTGAGAGACACATCTAGACAACTCTATCTCGCTATACGAATCACGCTTATTGTTGGGTTGAGCTTGAGTACAGCTTGTCTAATCATTCGGTTATTGACCAGGCAACGGATTTATCCTAAATTCACTGCAGAAGACCGTGAGTCCTTTGCGACATCCTATATACCATTTCTATGACCTGGTAGTACCGAATTACACAGGATCCAAGCATTAAGGTACCAGAAGGAATGCAATCAGTGCAATTTTGCTAATCATATTCCGGCCAGTGTGCCTTACCACAGCTTGGGTATGCGATCCCCCAGTCAGCATAATGCGGTTGCGTTGACAGAATAACAGGGCTTTTGTGTGGGTACGCAGATAGTGATTCTCTGTATGTATATCCTTTATTTTAGTCTGGTTGTTGGCTGAAAGATATCGTTTTAGATGCTCTCGATCGTGCGGGCCTGGGGATTCATATAGAATATCTCGCACCGAACATCATCAGCACGTATGAGAAGGTACTTTCAAATCGGATTTGCAACGCTGTCTGAGCTGATTTTCAAAATAAATAGCTCTTTCTTGCAGCAGCATGCTTATTTATTACTGGCATATGCCTAGCAAGGGTAACCCATTTGATTTTATTCCATCGTTTGATGGTAGCGAAAAGATGGTTACGTTGCACCTTATATGTGGTGGCAGGGTTCATCACTGCTGGGTCGTTAATCCTGACTTGCTGCTTCGTATTCGCTTGTCAGCCAATCTCAAAGTCCTGGAATGTCCTACTGGCAGGCAAGTGTATAAATCGACCGGCTATTCTTATTGCGGTTGCTGTGCTCAATATCATTTCCGATATTTGCTTAATCCTGTTACCCATCCCAGTTATCCATGACTTACAGGTGCCAAGATCTCAAAAGATAAGGTCTGTATTTATATTGGTCTTGGTCTGCATGTGAGTTTTTGAAACGATTATGTCTTCCATCTTGTCACCTTCTCTGTTGTTACTTACTCTGGGATAGCACATTTGTCGCCAGCGCAATCCGTCTAAAATTCACTATTCCTCTCCTGAGCTCTACAGATTTAACATATTGCATTGCACCTGTTGCATTATTAGTGTATGTGCATATGAGCTCTTGTTCGTTATTTCTCAAGTCTTTTCTGATCGCAGGATATCAGTGGCGTTGAAGCCAATTTGGTCATCATTGCTGCTACTTTACCAGCACTGAGACAATGTTTACATCTGCTTGTATCTAATATCAATCCTAAGGGACTTGAATTACGGAAAAGAGTTAGCCATATGTGTGCGCGGACACTCAATGTAGAAGAAAGAGGCTTTTGGCAGGCCCCAGATATCATGGTCGGCCCAACCCCACCTTTGCCTGTTGCTTTGTTGATACGGAGGTCCTTAACCCCGACTAGGTGAACGCGAATTTTAATTGTGTATTTAGTCTTTAAAAAGAGAATTGTACAGAAAAATATCGCATTCTGTTGTTTGCGGGAGGCAAGTGTAAAACTGGCGACTCATTACTACGCATAATTGCGACCGTTCCATTGCCTTTATGGGAAGTATCTACCCGAAGATTACACCCAGTAGCATAATCCATAGCGAGTAACAACTGAAACTGAACCACCATTTAAAACCAGCTCGACACATCTACATGATTGATAGTACCAGACGCTATGGAAAATATATGATTTAAAACGGGGTATATACTTGTGGTATAATACCTTGAGACCTGATCAAAATCTGAAAATAATCGAGCTTCTAAGGGGCAGGTGAGGAGTCTACCGAGAAATGAGATCGGCCCGGGTCTCGTGGTTGCGAGCTCATGTTTTGGGGATATCCTATCCATATGATGCCTTTGCGCTTGTTACGACGCCGGCTCCATTCGAAAAGAAGCACAAATAAGCAGACAGCGGCCGAAACAACCCCGATAGCAATAAAAATACTTCTTCTCTTCATGCCAGAAGCGCCAGAAGATGTCTCCACGGAAGGACTACCAATAAAGGTATTGTCAGTTTGGATGCCGCTATGGCGTGCAACCGATACAGGCGAAACCCCGATGTGTGCAAAAGGAGTGGAATGAGGGGGTTTCCAATACGTCAACGCCGAGGCAGTTAAAATGAGGTTGGAAGACCCTGTTATAGGGTGGGACACAGCACTAACAATCATTTTCTCTGCAAAGCTGCATTTTGTAGCTTTCTGCAGAAGGGTATGGTTCCCCTCATTCTCAGGGATCCGGTGGGTTGAGCCCATTGGAGACATAATTGTACCTCTGCTTGTCGAGATGGAGTTTCCAAAGGAGCGACGTTTGGTAAGATTAGGCTGTGCAGCCAAGTTTCCGTCTTTTTCAGGTGATGTTGATGATTTCAAATCCAAATTTTGGGATAAGGTGACCATTTCTTGCATGTATTATGGGTACATGCTCTGGATGCTCTTCACAATTTTCCTCTCCAGGACAGTGCTCTCATCACGATGAAGGTTGTTAATAGCATATAGCGATTAACCAGTAGAGGCAGTAATAGCCACCGCAAATTTCGTCAATACTTCCGGGGTAGCCCACTCATCAAGACAGAAATCCCGCCCGGAGATGGGCTACCGGGTATATGGCTTAAGGAAAGCAGTGGAGCGATAATGGCAGTATTGCTCGTCCTCGAGAATCCTGGAAAAATACATAAATTCTTGAATGTAGCCCCAAAAGTGTGCTTTGAGGTCGGCAATTTTTGCCGTTATGTAGCTGAATACCCCTCGGCTTATAGATTTATGAAGGGCTGCAGATTCTCGAGGGCGATCTATTGTACTACTTAAGTCACTGGGACATAGCACCAGCAGTAGATATTCTAGGTTGGTGCGCTGTTGACTTCTAAGAGATTGTCATTTGTCTTCTCTTCCTAATCGAAAGGGATACTTTCAGCACTCAATCATCACTTCGTATAGCCACTTTCTGCGGCAAATGCTACATGCTAAGAAATGGCAATTTAGGGAGACTCAAGCATTGTCGTATCTCTAATTCCCCACCTTAGATGGAGATGTTGCAGCCATACAAAAAAAGTCCTGTGCGACTACCCTGATAATTGGAGACGGTAAAATCATGTATCTGTTGCTAGAAATACCCATACTACATAGAACAGAAGAGTCCGCAACGGCTGTGTCGTCTGAAGACCAAAATGAACTGTTGTTATGCTCAACTCGTATTTTGCTGTGGCGGCGACAGCATCTTAGAAATTGATTGCGGGTGATTGCCCTGAAATCCGTTCAGCACTTTCCAGTGTCTGACTGTTGCGGAGAAGATACCGCGCCTTTGCTATCTTTCTTGCCCCTCTAAAGATGACTGTATGTATTTTCATATCCGGCGAGCTCGCTAACGCCTGATAATTTTCAAACATGGTTCCTAATAACCATCGTGGAGATACTGTCCTACTAGCAATATCTGCGAAAAAAACGGCCATAGTGCATGATAGTGGAAAGTTCATATCATGGTAAAATTATGCTGCATCAAGAGATTTGGCTTGGTAGACCCACTCGTCTCCTTTATCTTTCTGTGCGCCCTGTCCTAATCTTGGAGGGGTGGACTCTATCTTTTCTAGGCCATCGATTTATTTGAGTGAAGACTTGTAGACGATGATATGATATGCGTCACTTTTCAGCATAACTACCGCGTAAGACAAGACCCGCCGAACTGGGCTCCAGTAGGTCCCATTTCGAGACCCGTTTCCTATTCTTACTTTTGGTATAGTGTGAGGAGATGCTTCCTTTTTCGCTGTGCCTACTGAAGCACTAAACAGCTGTTCTTGACGAACCCCACAGTTTTATTTGTATTTTGAATCTATGAGAAAATTCCATGCTTTTTTATAAGGGCTACAATTATGGAAGGGTATCAAAATGAAGCAAAACACATTGAATATATGACAATGTCTCCAACTTTAATAGACATGCTCCTCCCTAACACCTTGTTTTAAGCAGGTCTCTCACACAACTGATGCACTGGATATCCTATTTAAAAAGAATTAGCACTGCATCCCGGATGGTTAATCTAGCGCTCTGTGCCATACTAAAACTAAGTCAAGTCCATTGAAAGAAACTAGTATCGACATGTCAAACGACTATACACGGGACACGGAGATGCTAGTGAGGAGCATTGAAGAAAACGTTGACGAAGTGATTGATATCCAAACCACGGATTCAGAGTCAGAGTCGGAATATTCTGCCACAAAATCTGATATAGATTTTATAGATACACAGGATGATTTCATCGGAATGGAGGACCATGAGCAAAGTTATGTCCCTACCGATACTGACGAAATGTCCTCACTGATTTCCTCAGATGACGCCACAACTAGTCAACTGGTAAGTCTACACCTTTATTCCTTTATTCTATTCTCAGTCGCTCATAAACCCCAAGAATAGCATAGGAGATTATGGAGAGATCTCAGTTCTTGATGAGCGGGAAATCGAGGGAGAAGATGGGCCTGTGACGCTACTGTTAATCAACGGCTGGCTAGAAGAAAACATTGCCAACCAAGTAATAGATATAGTCCGCCTTTCCAATAGAGGCTATTAAGTGGGCTGTACTGGGCACCCGCCATTGGCCCAAGAGTTTCTGTGAGGGAACTGCACTACTACACTAGAAGCGCCAGTTAGAAGACAGCAGCCTATCTCGTCTTCTTTGGATGGATGACCTTAGCAGCCACTAAGCTAGCTTCTAGGGGTACTCCGATCTACACAAGCTAGAGACGGAGAGGGATACGGCTTTTATGTTTCTATTGCCTGATTTGTGTCTGCTGTAGCAACTGTTATATATATAGAGAACAGAGTACGATACTCCAGCCAAATTTTGATTTCTTTATTTTGTGTATGCACGGTTCTGTCTGGCACAGGGCCACAAGTGCTCGTCTCGATTTTATTCCTCATCCCTGAATGCGAGATTTATGGTAGAGAATCTATTGTATACGTAATGATACTAGTTATTGTAAGCAGTAGACCCGTTGCAATTATGTATATGGGTCTTTAAAGTCAAAGCAGTGCGGTGGAGGACTATGTGATTCTTGAATCTATAAGGACTCTTTAAGAACCCAATTTGTTTATAGGTATATGCGTGTGACAGGGATATAGTAATTGTTGTAACTACTGCTGGCATTGAATAGAACTGGTTGTTGAAATGCAGTCGTCCAGCGAAACATGACTACATATAAAATGAGAACATGCGTTTCCAATGACAGGAATCTCCCTGAAATTAGCTTTCCTCTCCCAGAATCATATCATCCACTGCTAGGTAGGTATGGGAAAACGGGCGGAGTGCATTGTCATTCATTAGTCCATGTAGTTGAGGCAACCGTCTTGTCACCCTGCTGGGTAAAATCAATCTTTACCTTGTCGGAAATTGTCCTCAAGTTAACTACCTGCATTGCCTTATAGGTGCGCATTGCAACATATAAGGTAACAACTGGCTGCACTTCATATGTTATACCGGGTTTGGCTGACCAGCAGACTGCGGCCTTGATAACCCCTGATGCGTCCTGAGGTGCCTTCCCATACCCACACCAGATATTAGCTGGTATTTAACAAATTGTAAGCAATAGCACAAGCACGTAAGCGTAAAATAATTCAGGATGGAGAATGCACTATTTAAAAAGAGTGAAGGTTGGGAGGAGGAAAACAAGTGAACTCTTACGATAATGAGCAGCATCATAGGACAGCACAACAATGTTGTGAACCGAAATGACCGCTAAAGCTCCACCATCAGCCGCCACCCTACTCCATTAAGAATAGCGCCTCGATTACTACTTTAGGCCATGATCATCATATATCATCATCCTGTATCATCATGATACCGCATGATTTAGTGATCGTCTCAAAGCCTACATATATCGCTCATTTTACCACTAGATCAGGAATTAGAACTCATCAATTCATCATTTGCAACCATTAGAATTCAGCGGCAGATTACTAGGCAATACGGAATCCCGCACTTCCAATAAATGTAATAGCTTCCAGTATTGGCACCTGAGGCTGTACCCGAAAAACTAGGGCCCCCATCAACTACCGTATCTACTCTATCTGAGGCCGTTCCTACAGCTAGACTCATTTGTGCTTTGTCAAAGCTAGTAACTACGGTATTTGGCTCGATGACCTAAAAGCCACAAAGAGCCTACGCATCATTTGTTACTTCTATCTCTCTGACCGAACCGTCTCCCTGGAGTGGTAGGGTTTGTGCAATCGCATTGCTGTATGGATTGGTATCTCACAAAAGAGATAGAAAATTAGTGGTTCCGGAAAGGTGGATTTTCCGTTGTTTGTAATATTCATGGAATAAGTTGCGGAGTGGTATGCAAGATGTAGGAGCATTATCTCGTGCAGCCAATCATTTGCGGTGCAGCCATGTCATATCTACCCTATTTGACTGGCCTCGCTTGTGTCCAAATGTGTTCCATTCCATTTGGCAACAAGTGTGTTTGTGCTTCCTGTGCATACATAACCCCTCACTGTTTTGTTGGTCTAACATGTGATCTGTAATCTACCTTATCACTCTATTATGCCGTAGACTCAAAAACGAGGGCCTCGTCATCTGCAACCATCTGTAGACAGGATTCTAACTCTTTTAAAAACATGATACGTTTGAATTAAAATTCATATTTGAAGGCAATTAGATAGCAATTCAATGTTTTCATATAGGTGCTTGTAGTACTGTATAGTCTTATTCAGAGCTTGTTTTAACCGGAGGCGCTCATCCACGGTTTTATGTACATAAACCGCATCCCTTAATTTCAAACCCGGGAATAACCAGAAGCAAGATACCTTGTAGAAATTAAAAAATATCAGTTGCCTGACACACATCTGCTCGTAGACGCAAACTTGACGAGAGAATGCAGCCTTGTCCTGACATGGTTGTGTACCAATGCAGATGCGACCAATAGCACAGCAGCAACAACTGACGGTCCGAGAGCATTCCCCAACACAAAGATTCCTATGAGAAAGAGGTCCATTGTATATATACCAACAAAGAGCTGATTTAGTGACTCCCAATACAACATGCCCGCGGTATCTTTTTCTGTTTCATGAACATAGATAGCCTGGTAGGAATGGACTACAAGAAAAACCCCAAAAACTACTGTCCCAATAAGTAATATTAGTGGAGATATGACAGAGAAGATGATGCCTAAGTGATGTATTGTTAGATCGGTGTAACCCTATAGGTGTTGAATCACATACATATACAGATAAGATTCGTAAAAACTGGGTAAAGCAGACTCCACCGGACTGTTCGTGGTGAGTTCTCTTTCCAACGCTGTTGCATACATGCCCATAGGCTGCCTGGTAACTGGAATAACACCATGACACTTTGTGTGATAGCTTGTAATAGGAGGTAAGAGTAAAAATAGTTACTTGCCTTTGGCAAATTTTTGGCCAACACCGAAGGCACTGATTGGATATCGTTGGCAATCTCGGGGATCATTGTGGTCACGCTCGAAGATATCGATACTACTAGAAAGAGTTGAGTAAAAAGGAAAATAAAGTAATGCCTCTGAAGAAAGATTTCGACAGACAGATGTTCAAAGACAAGATAATATTTCGTCACAAATTGAAGAATTACGGGAAAGCTGTACATGAGAATTGACGCTGCCACCTGAGGAGCCAACCCTTGAATTGCACCCAACTGGTAGACGGAGAGGCCGCTCAGGCTCGAGCTGATACAGTCCAAATACACCAACTGCGACAATAGTCCTGTTAGAGATATAGGAACTACCCAAAGTATAGCTAATATATTTAGAGATATCGCCATAGCAATATTCCACAGAGCTCTGAAATATCTGTTTTGGTAAATGACTGACTCTGAAGTCACCGTGTTGGCGTCGACTATATGGGCTTCTAGCTCCATGGGCGAGGACGACGCTCTTGCCTGTAACAGAAGGTGGGCTGTGAAGAGATCGGAGAAGTAAAATATTGCAATGCTCTTGATCCGTTCTATGTCCCTTCGTAAATTTCGGATTTGCCATCTAAGAATGCCTTCTCTTCTGAGTTGTCTGAAAAATCTTCCAATATCAGAGTGAAAGTATCCTGTATGAGACATATCTGAATCTATTTGCTTCAAACTGTCAAGGTCTCGATAGAGGTTTTTCAGTCCATTTTCCATACTTTGACAGGTTCCTGCCTTCGGAAGGATTATATCCACCGGTCCTCCGTTATAGGCCGAATATACTAGTCGCAAGTCTTCTACGTTCCACATCTGAGGTGGTATCTCCGTAACCAGGATTGTGGTCACTGCTCGAGCTTGGGAGAAACCATAAAGAAAATCCTGCCTTATTTTAACGACTCTCTTAAATTCGAAAATCAGAAGGCGCCACAAGTAGATATGAACAAGTGACGAGACGAAGGCTGTAATCCACCATCTTGTATGTTGTCCTCGTTGGATGTTTGATATGCTGAACCTGTCGAGGCCTCCAATCCTTGCGCTACTGGCTGTGTAGTTGACAGGAAGCAGCACTGGCAGGATTATAGCAGTCATGGGCGTGAAAGCTTTGATAGCCAACTCCAGGAGCCGCAAGAAGAAGTAGCAGTCCAATCCAAGTTTCTTGATTAGCTTTGTATCATCTTTAAGGAGCTCCCAGATGTGCTTGATCCAGAGGACTCTGCCCTTAGGCAATGGCAGAATGTCGATATCCACCAAACATCGTGGTTGGCTATTTCATATATCTGATCAGCGGCTAATAATACCGATAGAGCGGACACACGTACAAGACTTTGTGGTTAATGTCTTTCAAAATGGTAAATAAATACGTTGCCGGTAGGAAGATGCTGCCATATACCGCTAAAGAGATCAAAAAAGACAGAGCAGAAAGACCTTCGTTCTTTTGAGCCTTCCCGGCTGCGTCGTTGACAGTCTTATTCAAGGTTGAGATATCCATTCTAATTATGGGTACCAAAGCAAGCTATGTATGAGCCAACAACGGCCTATTTGACCATAACTAGAATGGGTTTTTGGGTATCTCGGTTGTTTTTTTCTCATCCTCTGTTAGTTGAAGGGGCCAACAAATGAGGGTGGGTAGTATCAAATTATTCACCAGCTTGGTATAAAACCCTCTTTTTCTTTTCTAATGGATGCTGCAAGAGGGAGAGGACCCGAAAGCAACGTAGAAGCATATTTTTGATACATCCAATTTGAGGTTGAGTCTCCAAATGTTATAGTTCTCTATTCTAAAGGCCACTGAAAAGCAAGTGCCTAGAACCGTTTCATGTGGATGTAGAAGATATATAACCCTCAAGCCCTCTATAGCTAATTTCTTACGGTGACAACATAATAATGCTGAGGATTCTGGGATACCTGCTTGTTTCTTTATTTTTCATTAGTCTGGGTCAATGCTTCACTGTGGATTTGCACGGAGACATCGACTTAAATGGGATAATCCACCATACGACCCAAGACAATGTATTATCACGTGTCACGGTGGGCACCCATATCCAAACCAATGACGCTAGGCGCTCGGAGACCCTTACAGCAAACGGACCTACTCCAGTTCCCTCGACCGATAGCAGTGTAATGATATTAAGTTCAGGAATTCCAGGGACCTGGGCAACTTCCAGAGCTCCTAATTCCATTAATGTCTCTACAGATGTCGGCGGTTACCATTTATCTGGACACCGGCCTACCCCTTCACTTGGATGGAAGAATGCATCATCTTGCTGTAATACCGCGGTATACCGCAGACCTCCCTTGCCCACTTTCCACACAAGTAGGCAAGGGGGTGGCATATATGAGATACACCATACTTCGACCAGCGCTGCCAAGCCAAAGGAGAGCATATCCGGAGCGTTAGGCACAGAAAATCTAAATACCACGGCGCTAGCATCTAATGCAGAGGTTCAAAAGGCGGAAATGATGCTGGCGATAACTCTAGCATCTATGATAGGCTTTTTGCACCTAGAGTTCCACTGATCAAGTGTTTCCTTACATCCAAATATAGTACAGTACAATGTGTGACCCTATAAAAAGACACTGATAGTTTACCGACTTATGAAGTGCCTCAACATACAGAATGTATCTTACTTTAAAACAAGCAACCAGAAGACTCTCATTCCAATAATACAGTAGCATTAGATTGGCACTGCTTCCTAGCCGCAAAATGATACTGCCTACAGTACAAATGCGTAAGAATGTCTAGTCTAGTTCTATGCAAACCCAACTAGTTTGCGTAGTTACATAACAAGCATGTTATGACTGCACATTAATGTACACTAGTTACCTTATTTTCTTTCTACCTTCAGTATTTTAACCTTCAGTAAGTGAGTAGAAATGCTGCTTGCTAAAGTAGAACGACTGGTCAGTTCGGTGCCCTACGTACAGGCTGATCGAAAACCGGGTACCAGCCCCCATTACCTTGAATTGTGACCCGAAATGCTAACATATAACGTCCCACACTTGGGAGGCTACGGTATACTCTTGGCGTGGAGCTTGAGAGTGGAAAAATCAAACTTTACCGGTAAGGGGTGACAAAGCTTCGGACTCTCAGTGTACAGGCAGCACCAAAACCTTTGTCATTTTCTCACATTCCATTTTTTCCAGAACCCTTGTGCCAGACTGTCGCCTCTTAAGAGGTGGACTTTACTCTAGTCTGAGTCATCTAATTATATCGTGGATTAGTTAGCTATGAATCCACCCCTTACCGGTAAAGTTTGATTTTTCCACTCTCAAGCTCCATGCCAAGAGTATACCTACCGTAGCCTCCCATGCTATACTCCAAGAGTAAACTCGAAATTCTATATTAATATAGCGTATGGCACAGTAGATGGTATAGACTGTCACATGACGAAGGGCGTCATAAATTATAGCTTTAGTATACAAGTAGCTTTTGATGCCACGTTACCAGTCTTCTGAACCCATGAAAACATGAGTCAAAATTTTTGCAGCCACTAATATATATATCTGCAGATGCTACAGACAATAGTACATATTCGATCCCAAGCGACCTATCGGGTTAATCCAGGGGAAAGTGGAGTGCGCGGACAGATCTCTCGTGAGTCTCAAATTCAATGACATATTCCGAAATGAGGGACATGGGCAAAGACTGGCAGAGGGTGTCAAGGCAGAGAGGGGAAACATGCTAGTGATAGGTACGCAGAAATAGTTAATTCGCAGCAACTTCTCTGACTCCAGATAGTTTCTGCTTCTGACTATTGGTGAATGGAATAATCGGATTTACTATTACTACCTGTCACATTCATTCTACGAATAAGGCCAGAACACAGCATGTCATAACTCACCACACAAAGACACCAATCTCCCATCAGAACTCCCCTTAAATCCGACATAACATGGCCGTTCCACGGCTAGTTCCACTTGCGGTTTTAGCCCATGCCACCAGACACCTGTATCGAGACGCGAGTTAGCATTTCTCATGTAAAATTCGAGCTGATTCTGTAAGATTCTCACACTTCTTGTATATATAGTCTGCATTCTATAGGTCTGTTTGCCTAGGAGTTCAGGATTGAGTAACTACATCAATCTTTAATCTAATATAACTATAGAAAAATATCAGTGAGCCGTTAAGCTAAGATATGTGTGCGGATTTTCCCGGTCTAGCAAAGCAGTACATATCCTTATTATCTCGTAATTGGTCGAGTTATTCTAGTTTCATCGTCGATTATAACACGCTGAGAACGTACTTCTTTGCTTTCTATTGAAAGAATTCACTAGGTAACACAAATATTTGGATGTTCGTCTTCTGGTTTGAGCTCATGAAATCCATGAGGCCTCGTTGGCAATTACTGCATGTACAGTCGAAGTGCTGTGAAGGGTCACGTCCCGGTTGTCTGTCTCGCTATGTCCAGAACCTAGGTACACACACACACAATTTATTAACGCCCGGCGGCTAAGCCGAAAGGGCAACTATCGCTAATATACTAATACATGCCCTAATATATACCGTGTCTCCTTAGAGCCCATACACAGTTGCTTTTAGTATATGTCGTCTCATTTGTCCGCATCGTAGGGAGGGGGAGGAGATTCTCGTGGGTTAGTAATTTTGTTAGTAGACTGGCTTGAAGGCGCTTCTTCAAGTGTTCAACATCCTATCTTCAGCAGCTGAAGCGCGTCTACCGTCTCTGGCACGAGGTGGTTAGTGTAAGTTTGTTCGGTTAGGAGGATTGGGTGACTGGTAATTATCTACATGGTTATGTGGCGTTGAGTCGGCCGGTGGTGATTGTAAACTGTATGGATGCCTGTACTGTTTTGAGGTTTAGGGCCCAGTTTTGATTATCTGATAATGATTTTCCTCCCAGAAAGAAGAATATGTTGCCTCTGTAGGTGCTGGTGCATTGTAGCATTTCTGTCCGATGTGCTGTCCACTTTCAACATTGAAAGAGGAAGTGCTCTACTGTCTCTCTTGCCTGTCCACATACACACTGATCTGTCTGCGCTGCATTGATTCAGTAGAGATACCCATTTAATCTTGCCGTGCCAGTTCGGAGTTGAGCCAATGCGCTCGCTTTGTTCCATGATAATCAGTTATATAGCTGTCGGGTGTATTTGCCTGGGAGTGCCACATCCACTCTTTTGGCATGTTTCCCAACTTTCTCTGGAAGGCCTTGGTTGGTGCTTACTTGGGACCGTGCAATATTGAGGGTGGTGGACTTCATTCTGGGGAGCTCTGTGTATGGAGTGGCGTTGTCTTGGGTCGCTTCCCTGGCCTGCTCTTTAGCCAGGCCTAACAGTTTATTATCCTCGCTTGTAGGGACATAACAGGTATGGATCCTATTTCCGTTCTTCTGTAGTCTCTTAATCAACTTGTATATTTGGCAAACATATTCCTGGCCTAACTGTTGTCGCGGACTACTCAGTGTAAGTGTAGCCGCTTTGTTGCTTGTTAGTAGCGTGATTCTGTACAGCTTCAGTACCAGTAGCATCCTCAATGCGTGTGCCATTACAGCCAGCTTTCCCGAGTATGGGTTCTGCTCTGATCTTGTGCCAAGTATAACAAAGAAAGACTTCAGTTTCAGCTTTTTATACTTGGGCGGCTGCTTCTGGACAACACTTCCAAATCCTATCACCCTATTCTGTGCTGAGCTGCTCACTGCAATCTGTATTGATCCACCGGTTTCTGTCTGTGTCTCTAGGGGCTCCCCACTATCAGCCTGCACTTGCTCCTCCCATGGTGCTAGTGTAAATGGGTTAATAGTTTCCAGTATTTCCATTTCTATGTCCTTCAGCGTGTCTGCCACCTGATATAGCGGAGAGCGGTGGTATCTTCTGAATTTCCTGATACAGGCCGTATTCCTGCGGAGTGGGTTAGTTTCTGGTAGGGTATGGATGTCTGTCTACATCTTCGCTGCCCGTTTCCAGAACCGGCTTTATGCGGTGGTAATGTGAGCCTTGGCTTCTACCACACTTGTTGCAACTGTGAGGAAGGTTCCTATAATCGCTTGAGCTCCAACTCTTTAGACCCGGTTGATGGGCCCCATGACCTTATCTTTAAAAGCATGCATCCAAACATTAGAGACATAGTCTACTACTGGGATAACCGTTGATGTGAATAGCTGCCGCGCTCAAGTACTGATTTGAATTCCTAAGCTAAGAAAGCCTGAAAATATATTGTAGAGATAGCAGCATGTCTACCTATATAGATTCTCCACCTTGCGTTCCCTCTAATCCTATTCCGCATCCTTCGCGGGGCACAGACGGTTCCGCAAGTCAATACCAGTTTGCACCTTAAGCCTCCTTCAATAGCCGCCCTGAAGACTCCATCCTCAATAGCCATCTTCGGAATCCTATTCTCTCAGTAGACCGACACGCGCGTCCGTCCTCTCGAGCCATATAGAAAGTGTCGTATCTGCAGTCCGCCTACCTAGTCTTCCGTTGCTTCCATTATATGCTGCGCCCCGCAGATTGTTAAATCCGTTTCACGCTACCTTGAAAGATCTCTCTGACAAGGCCGACCGTGTCTCGCAGGAGTTCGCCCAGTTGTATCCTCTCTGTACCCAGAACAGCCAAGCAACACAGTGTTGTCCCTCCTACTAACCAAAGTATCTCGTCGTTCTCTGTGTGGATTCAAGCATGCTGGAACCTGCTATTTCGTTCGTGTTTTGTTTTTGACTTAGTCGTTTCTGTATTCTCTGACCCAGCGATATCCTCCTTTCAACAGAGCAGCCCGAGAGCACCCCTAGTATCCACTGATTGTAGGATCGGTTTCGCAGTCGTGTGTCGGGTGGTTTTCAAATTGTTCCCTTGTCGCCTGTGCGTGGGGTCAGGGGGCCCTGACCCCTGAGCTCTCGCTCTAGCAGTAGCCCTAGCCAACGGACAGTGTTGGCTGGGGTGACTCTTCTCAGCTCTGCTAATGCCATCGGGCAAGGCATTCGCAGGTTCTCAGCCGGCACCACGGGGAGGTGAGAGTCGTCGCCGGCCACCTAGGTACAGTGACATTCGGATTTGGCTTCCGCCTCAAACACTCATCAATTGCTTTGCAGCCCCACTTCCCGAACTTTAGTGCCTTGGCAGTCCCAGCTGTGTTTTGAACGTTACCAGCGCTGTTTAATTCTGGAACTTTCGATTGTTTACAATTACATCGCATTACAGGCAGCCAATTCACATCACAATATCTCCTGCAGAACTCACTCCTGTCCTCGCTTCCTCTTCCGCAATCTGGCTTGCAAATAAGCTGTTCATGTGTTCCAAATGGCCCCGAATCTAGCGGCATCTCAGCATGAGCTCATTCGCGACATGATCTTAAGCAAGTCATTGACTACTGCTCAAATGGCTGATGTAGCTTGGCTGCAGTGAGCGCAGCATTCGATACATTCATTCTAACCTGCGGTATTTCGGCAGTGTCAAGGCACCTCCAAACAAGGCCGGACGACCACGAACAGTGACCCCACCTATGCTGGACGCGCTTCGTGAGCATCTACTTGCAAAACCGGTTCTGTACCTAGATGAAATGGCGGTTTTCCTGTGGGATGAGTTCGATACTTTAGTGACAACCGCCAGTATTAGGAGGGCACTTGTATCAGTAGGATGGTCTAAAAAAGCAGCTCGTCGGATTACCCAAGAGCGTAATGCAGATTTGCGGGACTACTATCTCTATAACCTGTCCGATTTTCGTCCGTATCACCTTGTTTATATCGATGAGTCGGGATGTGACAAGCGGATTGGATTTTAGGCGCACGGCTTGGTCCCCTGTTGGAGCGACACCAGTGCAGATATCTCGGTTTCATCGCGAACAACGATATCAAATACTGCCTGCATATGCACAAGACGGTGTTGTTCTTGCGCGTGTCTTCCAGGGGTCCACTGATGCATCTATGTTTGAAGATCTTGTGGAACAGCTGCTTCGATCACTGCGAGAGGTGGCCGGAGCCTAAATCTGTGCTGATAATGGACAATGCGTCGTTTCATCATTCTGAGCGCTTGGAACAGATGTGCAGCGATGCTGGGGTGAAGTTGATGTACCTGCCCCCATACTCAGCGGATCTCAATCCCATTGAAGAGATGTTTGCCGAGTTAAAAGCCTTCATTAAGCGCAACTGGAAGGTATATGAAGAGGACCAAGAGCAAGGATTTGACGTATTCTTAGAATGGTGCATTGACATTGTGGACACAAGAAAGCAGAGCGCAGAGGGTCATTTCGTCATGCTGGAATTACTCTTGAAGATATATAGTTTCCCACAAGCAAACAATTGACACTGCCTCTGTGGTTGACAGGTTCGGACTAAGCGACCAACGCCCCGATTTGTTGATACCTAAATTTTCCTGACTAATCGTAGTAACCTCTGCCGTAACCTGGACGTCGGAGGCATTTATTCCGATTCCGAAAAGGGCACAGAGCAGGTATGCCCTCTCAAAACAATTATATGGCACCTTAGCCTCTAATTCTATTTTTGAGACACTATAACTAGGCACTATAACTGACAACTTACCTATTTAGGCCTGTTGATGAAACCTTGGGAGGTTATCTTGAGAAACTGGGATAGTTGGTAGACTGTTGATACACATCAATTCTCTGTTTGCTTTTTACTTGTTTACATATTTTCAAGACCATGATTGGCTTTTGAACCGCGACAGCCTCATAGCAACACGTATCAGATGACCCCTCCACTCCAACCTCGAATTTGGACATGCCCTTAAAGAACTTTATTCTGCAATACCTATTGTAATAATGCTCTTTTTTCTCTAATCAAAAGGCTACCTGATCCCTTCTCATAAGCTTCACCTTTTTATTGTGTATGACATATAAAATGATTTTCACACGCGATGACTATACGGTCGCATGGATCTGCGCCTTGCCGCTGGAAATGGCGGCCGCAAAGGCCATGCTGGACGAGGTTCACCCTCCGCTCCCCCAGCCAGAAACTGACCACAATGTCTATATACTTGGGAGTGTTAGCAGCCACAATGTAGTGGTGGCCCCCCTGCCATCCGGTGTGTACGGAACCATATCTGCTTCAACTGTGGTATCACACATGGTTTCTACCTATCCAAATATCCGATTTGGGTTGATGGTGGGTATTGGTGGCGGAGTCCCGAGCCAAAGTGCTGATATTCGCCTTGGTGACGTTGTAATCAGCAAGCCAACTGCCACTTCAAGTGGTGTTATCCAATATGACTATGGCAAGACACTTCGTGATGGACGATTCCAGCATACCGGGTCGCTTAATAAACCGCCTTCAGTGTTGTTGAAGGCTATATCTCAATTAGAGAGTGATTATATGACAGGGAAAAGGCCGGTTAGTAAGATCTTGAGTGATATACAGCATAAATTTGAAGAGATGAGAGAAAAATTTTCGCGACCGAAAGATGACTGGCTATTCCGATCAACATACAATCATGAGAATAGTGTACACAACTGTTCAGCATGTGATCTGACCCAGTTAGTGAACCGTCCCAGGCGGATAACTGAAGACCCTTACTTTCATTATGGCTTGATCGCTTCCGGAGATCAGGTCATGAAAGATGCCAAGACTCGAGATTCTATTGCTCAGGATCTAGACATACTCTGTTTTGAAATGGAGGCTGCTGGGCTCATGGACGAACTCCCATCACTTGCCATTCGAGGCATCTGTGACTACTGTGATTCCCACAAAAATAAACAGTGGCAAGGATATGCGGCCCTTGCTGCTGCTGCCTACGCAAAGGCTCTCCTGTCAGTGGTTCCCATTTACTGCGACAAGAAGAAATCACATAAATTAAGGGAATCAGTTTGGATGGTCCCCTTTAGAAGGAACCCGCTATTCGTAGATCGGGAGGAAGAAATTAGCAGAATTGAAGGATTAATCACGCAACAGGATGGACCTGGCAAAGTTGCTATCTGCGGACTAGGTGGAATTGGGAAGACTCAGATTGCACTTGAACTGGCATACCGCACACGAAATCGAGACCCTGAATGCTCGATTTTCTGGATCACATGTACCAGCTATGAGAGTGTGGAACAAGCCTACATAAATATCGCCTCAAAGCTAGGAATAGCTAACATAAACTTGACAGAGGCGAAAGAAAAAGTCAAGGCTTATCTCAGCCAGAAAAGTGCTGGGAGGTGGCTTCTTCTTTTCGATAATGCAGATGATATGAGGATGTGGAGCAAGGATAATCCTAGTACTCCAGTACTGACAGACTTTCTACCTCAATGTGAGCAGGGCCATATTATTTTTACCACACGCAGCCGGAAGGTAGCTGTGAAACTGGTGTCTTCTCATGTGATAACAATCTCTGAGCCGCATGCAGAGACTGCTGTCAAAATTTTACAAAACTCACTGATTGAAAAAACCTTACTTAATGATCATGATACAGCCATTACTCTTCTTGAGCAGCTGGCCTTTCTCCCGTTGGCGATCACCCAGGCAGCAGCGTATATCAATGAAAATAGCATTGACCTCGCTGACTATATTGTTCTTTTACAGGAGGAGGAGCCAGACGTGATTGAATTGCTGAGTGAAGACTTCGAGAATGAAAGCCGATACAAGGACACCCAGAATCCTGTTGCTTTGACCTGGTTTATCTCCTTTCGGCAGATTCAGCGATCAAATGAACTCGCGGCAGACTATCTATCATTCATGGCCTGTATCAATCCTCGCAATATTCCACAATCTTTACTTCCCCAGCCGAACTCGATTAAGAAAAAAATTGAAGCCATCGGCCTCCTCAAGGCGTTCTCCTTTGTTAGCGAGGGGGATGGGGACCGTTTTTTAAATCTCCACCAACTAGTCCATCTTGCAACTCGGAACTGGATAAGAAAGAGGCAACAGTTTAGCCTGCAAATATTGAAAACTGCAGACCGATTGAGCGAAGTTTTCCCGGACAATGACCACACCAATCGGAAGGTGTGGCGGGAATATCTACCTCATGCGTTTTCACTAATAGCAGAATCTGTGTTTCGAAAGGAACAGGAGAAATACATTAATTTTATTGTGAATATTGGGGGATGTCTGTATAGTGACGGCCGATGGAAGGAAGCGGAGGAGCTGCAGCTACAGGTGATGGAGCTCGACAAGCAAGTGCTGGGACCAGAGCATCCAGACACTCTGGCCAGCATGCACAACCTGGCATTAACATACCAG